>NC_052500.1:16704512-16980497 GCF_016617805.1 Bactrocera tryoni
GTCATCTCAAAATAACTTAAACTTAATGGTCTCACAGTTGTGTTTGTCGTCCTGAGTGTGCAGAAGCGGCACCCATCACGTTGAAGTTCTTCGAGCTTTCTCATACCACATAGTATTGTATGTAGGATACAACCCTATCGGTGGTTTGCAAATACGAGGTAGCTTATTTTTAACACGATGTCCTGCATAGTTACTATTCAAGGCTATGTTGAAGATCGTTAAACCGCACCAAAACGTATTTTTTTCAAGATGCAATGGTGACTCATGGAGTAAGTGTGGATCGCTGCCTGACCAATAACGCATGTTTTGCTTATTGACGAAGTCATACAGCCAGCAATGAGCTTCATCGCTGAAGATGATTTTTCAATGAAAATCCGGATCATTTTCGGGTCGTTGCTCAACCCAATACACAAACATACGACGGTTTTGGTGGTCAAGCGGCTTCAGTTCTTGCGTCGATTTAATCTTGTAAGGATTTAGGCCAAGATCTTTTCCAAAATTCGCCACTACGACGTCCCGAAGATGCCCAACGGTTGAGAACGACGTGCGAGAGACTGATGAGACTTGATGCGCCAGCGGTAGCAATATTCTCGACATTACGGGCATTTATTTGTCTCACTGTCACGGGAACTTTTTATACTGTTCATGTGGATACAAATTTGTCCACTAGACCACTCAATTGTTGATTTGACAGGGTGATTATGATGACCATAAATTGGGCGTAGCGCTCTTAAAGTTGAGGCCACTGACTTCAAAAGTCTGTAGTGAATTTTAATTATTTCGAGTCGTTGTTGGATCTCATATCTTTCCATGATGAAATGGCAAACCTTACTGAAGAGAAATGTCAAATTAACGGGCGTCGCTTGCTGTCCCTGTCGGTTTACTTTTGTAGCGTCGTTTTGATAAAAACCCGTTATTATACGTTGGTATTCTTTAGCTATAGTTGCATTGTTGGGTTTAACTACCTACCCGACTGTTCTCATATTGATAAATACTTTATTTTTCATTCCCTTGTTCTCATTTGCAAAGATTTCTTTCGCTATTTTATACCAAGGAACTGGTCGAGATCGAGTAATAAATATCAGCTAGAGCCTTAACTCTCCACGATTTTAGTTTTTAGAATTTCAACATCCAAATGAAGTTTCTTTGACATTTACAAGCTTTTAATGGTTTTGTTAAAAAATGTTTCAAGTCAAAAATGTAGACGCTGAATATATGTATATTGTCTGCCGAGGAGCAGGAACTGTGGCCCTTTTAAGCATACTATATATAGTTGTAGATTTTTCTGACTCTAGACTTCCGACTGGATTTATAGATTTCATACATTTTACGTCCCGATTATGTGTTGTCCCATCTATTCCAGATGTTAAATATAGCGTCTGCATTAAAACGCCAATCCTTAGGTACCCAAATATACTGTCGGGAGGAACATACATATATGTATATACAGACATAATTATGTAATCCTTCCTTTATGTAACACTTCCTTTATTGTTACCAAACAAAAACGTCTATTTACTTATCAGCATTATATTATACATATTAGCGATTCTTAGAAATCGCATATAGCTGTTTGCCGCCCGAACCTTCCGCGTATCGCCATTAAAAACGCCACCAGCCAACTACCCGATAGCATAACCCATTAGCTGTTTGTTGTCTACTTTAGATACAAAAGTCTTAAAACAAATTGTCTTACACAACTTTCACCGCGTTTCGACCTTGCCCCGAGAGCGAAGACGCATAAAAATATAACGTAAAACACTTGCAACGCCCGAACAATGGCGCGCATGCGCACGCGTTGCACTAAACAAACGGAAAATCTCGCACAAAATACCCGCTGCTTGGCTTTGTATAAAATATGGTGTTTATTACAATATTATTTTATGGCTTGCATTTGCTGATTAGTAGCAGCCTAAGCGAGCAAACAGCACTCGCTTTCAAATTTTTGTGTTGTTTTTTCTTTTTTGTTGTCCAAATGTTGCTATTCTTGTCTAATTGCGCCACTAATTACCCGGACTCATTGCTCATTGCATCACCGAAGGACACGCCAACGCCAGTGCCACCACTAGCATCATCATCACAAGCACCACCAGCAACAACTAGCTGCATTGTGGTTGTAGTTGTAGTTGTTGCAGGGCACCAAAAATGTCATAAAAATAATTTTTACGATCTGTTTACCCTTTCGCCAACAGTCGGTCGTGTAGCATTGCAGCTTCCTTGGAATTTTCATTTGTGTTTTTGTTTGTTTTCCAAAATTATTGTTGCGCTCTATTTTTAACGACGAGACAATTTTCCAAAATATTTTATAGCTTTTTAAAGGTGAAAGCAGCTATTAAGGATCTGTTGTTGTGGCAATTGTGATTGAAATCGGACAGCAATTTGTATGGCACACATTTTAGACAAATTACTATCGGGATATATGTACACATATATATGTATATGTTATGTAATGTCATTTCCTGGCAGACATTTAAAAATCATAAAAATTTTCAAATCCCCTGTGAAAGGTGATATTTTTGAGGTAAAGTGTTGTTTCAACATGCAGCATGTGGCGACTGTAGCAATTTTCTCGAAAAAGTTGTATCAGTTAATCTGCTGTCTGTTGACAGCACCTTATGAGCACGATCCCAGAAGTGCACAATTTGTTGAAATAATAGTCAATAAAAGAATTGAAATTAATTTTTATTGATTAAAATGTCTGCATTTAGCTGGATAACCTCCTTACTGCGGACCGCAATAGCTTCCTTATAATTATTTTATATTCTAAAGTCTCTAATCTCCTGCTATTTCGTGGTCGTTGCAGTTTTTTATTAGTTTTGAAAAGCGTTTCCAATTCGACGAGGTTCGAGGTTCCTCTGAAGCTCTTTTAAGTTACCCGAAAGCACCCACCTTAAGAAACACACTTCGTCTGTTGATATCCAACTAGGCTTTAATAGCGGTTTGATTTGGGCCAGAGAAATACAGATATTGCAATTGAATTCGAATGTGATCGGATTTACAAGATTTCTCGCGGAGTTTTTCCGAGCTCAAACGCAATATTTCTGTAGTTTCGAGATTTAATTAAGTTGAAAACAAGCTTGTATTATCAGCGAAGAATTTTTCATGCTTAACTGTTTTATGTCAAGAGTGGTTTGAACTTCGTAAGCTCAAGGTTTACTCTCTTAATGGCAAAGCCTACTATTTATAGGCAGCAAAAAGAAAATTATAATTCTTCTGATAACAGAAGTCTTCTTCTTCTTCACACACCTGCGAGGGATTTGAGTGATGTGCGAAGCCGTTGGAGAAGGGATGCCTGTAAGCGTTTTCGACTCAACTCTAGTTTCAGACTACCGAACTACTTTAGCATTTTTCATGAGAAGAGGCTGCCACCGAAGGAGTAGTTGATATACCCCTCCAAAGTGCAGTTTCTTTCAGAAAAGTGTATATTCATTCCGAAACCAAAGCGGCTATACTAGATCAGAGCTTGCTGACTGTGCACTCAAAGATTCTTGCTATAGCATCAAGTTTCTTCCATATTAGACTAGTTTGGATATCAGGCCACAGCGGTTTTGCTGGAAACTATGAAGTCAAAAGCAAACCTTAATTTCAACAGATTGGAAACGATTCGGTACTCCTTTATCCTTTTGTACTCTAGCTTAGCCTTATGGATCTCCCGAGAGCTCGACAAATGCTGGTTAACAACCAGAACTTGAGCGACTGCAGTATCCTTCTGGCCCAGATTGAACCATAAGAGCTCCGGCGAACTACTGGCTGTCTACAAACTCAATCTCGCCGCAATTGTGGGTGCTCTGGTTAGACACTATCCTGTCGAATAGACTCGCACGCGGTGCAGCTAAATATTCTGACGGACGCTTTTGGCAAAAGCTGTATGGAATAAGGCGAGGTGGAATCAACTTGTCACCTTTTTCTCTTTTGACCGACTTCTGCCAAAGTGAGATTTAAATATCTCAGTAGACACACCTTTGGGGAACCTAGCAAAGTTCCTGTGATTGATATTAATCGCCTTAAAAAATTTGTGGTCAGCTCAAAACGCTTCGTCTATTTATGAGCAGCTGATGATCCACCTTTAGGAGTTTATGAGTAACACAAAGGTTAAATATCTCTTCAAGTAAGATTCGTCGAGTTTGGACCAATTCTACCACCTAACCTAATCTAATTTAGCGTCATCAGCAGACTATGGAAAACTTTCTCAGGCATTTCTACCATTAAAATTTGTTTAATAAAAAACCATTAACGGTTCGAAGTAGGCGCTTTAGTAGAACCCTTCATTTGTGAGCTAATCAATACTAAGAGGTCTTTCGTAGACCGATTTTATGACTAAGCGAAACGCGTGTTAGATATCACACTAGTTTTTTCAGTCCATTGTTGAAGAACCCAAGAATGTCTTGTTGGGTTTCTTCCTCTTCTATGCAGAGATTGTGCTTTCTGAAATAAGGTGAAGAATAATCTTCTTAGCTTCCGCTCATATTAACCCCTATTTGGCAGTCGTTTTGAACTTTGAATGAGATTTTCGCTCGAAGAGCGTCTATCTATCTCCAGCGAGGATAATGAGCTTGTTAAATCGGGATTACTCTATACTTGTGACTTTATAAAGCCTGACGTTGAGAAGCTGAGTTTTATGTACTTTGTATTTTGGAATGTAATTTCTTGTCTTCCTCTATCTTAGCGGTGAATAATGATTTTTTTTAATATCCTTTTCTTTAATAATTATTTTTTAATTTTTCATAAATGTTTTCATTTTTTTTATTATTTTTTTTTTTATTATTTTACTAGTATGGAGAACAAGCTAAGTTATCTGCGGATAACCTAAAAAAGATTGTCCAAATGACTCACTACCGAGCAGTGGATGCTAGTGTTGCTTTAAAAGTCCGAAAGCCAAACGGAAGTGGCATACATTGCATAACAACAACAAAAAACTTTTAATAAATGCACAAACAAAAAAGTTCTTCAAGTGGTGGCGCCTACATGTGAGTCTTCCACAACTCGGCCAATCAATATTTCATAACAACAAACATGCAGCATATTTCACCGAGTGGCGCTTAGTCGTTTGTCATTTGCGACCAATTTGACATTTCGAAATTTTTTTGCAACTTTTTTACGCATGAAGATTTAATAGCAGCAGCAGGCTGTCGCCAAACTGCCGGCTGTTGCATGCAACAAATAACAACAGTAGCAACAACAACTTATAAAACCTGTAATGCATTGCCCGGCAGCGCCACTCACTGGTCCTTCCTGCCTTGACGTCAAGAAACTGTGACGTACTTAGACTTTTTTCGATTGACAATCAGTCAACCAACAACAACACTACTATTTTTTATATCTGCCTGCATTGTTATCTTCGTCACTATGTGTTTGCTTAAATATTATTGAGGTTTTGTCTCCCCGAAATCGAATTGCACAGATGCCAGAGCGCATTTCGATGTTTTCTGTGGCGCTTCGGCGCAGCTCACGGCGCTGGCGGCTTCATGCCAACTTCAAATTATTTCCCTAAAATGCCACTGTTTGTAGTTTTTCTATACCCAGCGGTTTACCTCATTGATTGTTGTAGGCTTGTGCTCGTGTTTGCCTCAATCGTTTGGCACACATGTTTGGCTTTGACTTGAGTTTATTTGCCGACCCGTTGCAGTCCATCAAAAAGCGCATATCAATTGTCAAAATGTCATATGCTTGTCGCCCATTCAGAATTCGTTTGAGTTACTACTTTGTACGTTGTACACTTGAAAAATTCATCTTCATACTCGTGTAAGCTGGTAGAGGAGCCTTTCTCGCAGGGCTTCTATTTGTTTTTGCTTCGGAGATGGTGAAAACCTTCTTTTTGAAGAACTGAACTGAACCTGAACTTTTTCCACATCAGAACGTCTCGGTATATACAGTCAGTTTTCCAAGAGTTTACAATTGCGCTAAGAAGATTAAGGGGCGTCTCTTTCACAGTTTCCTCAAGAGATTCAACCAGATTTGAACAGATGCTATCAACGGCCGACAAAACGACATAATCTACGCAAAAACTTCCAAAGATGCAAAAATATTATTCCAAAGATTGACGTGATCACCATCCAGCCGATGGGAATGGGAATGGTTTTGGTGAGTCCTTCCTTCTTTTCTCAGATCTGCAGCTCGAATTTTTTTCTCCAGGAGTAAATTGAAGAAGTGGCATGAAAGAGAGTCGTCTTGCTGAAACCTCATTTGGTATCGTAAGGCTAGGAGAGGTCCTTTCCAATCCTGACAGAGCTTTCGGTATTTCTCCCTTTTTGTGGATTGTGCAGAGGACACATAAATTCCAATCGTCGGGCGTGCATTTTACAAAGAAGCTCCTTATCAGGCCTTTTGCTGCGTATTTCAATAGCTCGGTCGGCAATCCATCGGCCCCTGCCGCTTTGTTGTTCTTCAGCGTGGTAATTGCAATTCGATTTTTTTTATGGTCGGGCAACGGAACGTCCACAGACATTTGGAGAATCTCAAAATATTTTGTTTCGGCAGCGTCATCAATACCAATAGAAACTGTGTGTGCTTCTATAGAGCAAAGACCGTAACGTTTGAGAGCGTGTTAAGAAGAGGTCTTAATTGGTTTACTCTAATTTCACGAGAAAACAGGAGCTCTTTACCTGCAATGAGAGGTGCTGTTATTTTCACACAACATTCAAGAGAAGTAGGGGCTTGTAGGTGCTTCTTCTCTCACTGTCTAGGAAACATTGTCCTGTTTATAGCAAAATCCTTTCAAGTTAGTAAGGTGTCGAAGATCGTCTTGTTTTAGAACTGCTTCTTCTCACAAGAGTCGGGTCTACGTCATCTGTATCGATCATTATTTTTTCGTAGGCTTTTTGTGAACTAACCCTTTTCTATCGATAAATAATGCTACGATAAGATTAGTCTTGATCGGTATTTTGGAGTGGGGTTTCATACATAGGGAGAAATATTCTCTCCAATTTTCAAATGATATTTCATTTCATATTTTCACTTTCCTTAAATATAATCTGAAACAATTTTTTCAAATTGTGCTGGAACATTTCTTCGCCCAGTGCTTTGTCTTCAGTTAGGGCAGACAGAGCCAAACACGCTATTCGGCGCATAGCTCACTGCATTGCTACGAGTATATTAACTGAAATTTTAATTACTACGAGAGCAAAAAACAAAAACAAAAATAACATAAAAATCGTTCGAAATAAAATAAATCAATGTGAGCAGGCACAACAACAACACACACATACTATGTGCGCTTGGCATTGCGTTGATAGGCTCATTTTCATAAGATTCATTGACACACACACCAACACATATACACAACCACATAAATACACACACTTGTCAATGGTGAACTTGCCGCACACTCTGTCAAAACGACGCTGTGATTCTTCCGCCGTCGTCGCAGACATTTTGATGAGCTGCACACAAAAGTCATCGTAAAATATGATGTGGCTCCACACTTTTATATACTTTACTTTTATGCTTGTTCTTCTGCGTTTTCTTCATCTTTATCTTAATTTCAATTCATTCGTTTTCGATTTACTTTTATTGACTGTTTGTTGCTTACGATTTTATGGCCGTTGACAATGATGTCAGTCAGTCACTCAAACGCAGTGAGTCCTCAAATCTCGTTTGTTTGATGCACATACGGACACATCCATGCACAAACACACACTCATATGCACTGATTAGTCATTGATGCAGCTTGTGGCACATGCGCAGGCGTAGTGATGACAGTCTGTCAAGCCGTTTGTCACAGCATTCTTTTCGCCGGGCCAAAAGCCAAAATCAACAACAACAAAAATACTTTAATTTCGGCTGTAGCGCAGCAGTAATACCCTTCACAAATAAAAGGAATTTGTTTTTGTTTGGCCAGTTTGTATGGCAACTATACGATATAGTGGACCGATCTGAACAAATTCTTGGAATATTCTAGACTTGCCTTGGATAATAATTCATGCCATATTTCGTGAAGATATCTTGTTAAATAAAAAAATTTTTCATACTAGAATTTGATTTTGGTTTGAAAGTTTGTATGGCAGCTACACGATATAGTAGGCCGATCTGAATAATTTCTTGGAATATTGTAGACTTGACTTGGATAATAATCCATGTCAAATTTCATGAAGATATCTTGTTAAATAAAAAAGTTTTCCATACAAGACTTTGATTTTGATCGATCAGTTTGTATGGCAGCTATATGATATAGTGGGCAGATCTGAAAAATTTCTTCGAAGATTAAAGTATTGCCTTTGAAAACAATTTATGCCAAATTTCGCGAAGATATCTTGTCAAATAAAAAAGTTTTCCATACAAAAACTTGATTTTGATCCATCAGTTTGTATGGCAGCTATATGCTGTAGGGTTCCGATATCGACGATTCCGACAAATAAGCAACTACTTGGAGAAAAAAAGACGTCTGCAAAATTTCAGCCCGATATGTCATAAACTGAGCTGGCAGACAGACATGTATATTAGGGTCTCCAACATTTCCAAACTTCTTGACAAATTTAAGTTGGGGTATAAGTTGAGGACATAAAAACCAAAAACAAAGCACCAAAAAAGCATGGTAATTCAGGCGAAAATACTTGCACGGCCGCAACGCTGCGGGTACTTCATAAAAATTTAATTGATTGATTTATTTCGGGGAAGATGAAATTTGTGGGATTTTTATGTTCCAGCGCGTAGATGTGCATACAATAATAACCAAGCTGCATATCTGTATGTATGTGTGTTTGCGCGCGGCATCCGAGTAGTTTTTTTTATTTTATATTAAATCACGTGTTCTTTATTGCATTTTATTTATTTTATTGCACTTACATATTTAATTTGCTGCTCATTAATGTACCTGAAAACATACATACATACATATGTCTATATATGATTGTGTATCTGTTTACGTGTTTGTTTGGCTTCGCTGTCAATGGCCAAAAGGTTTGAGGAATTGACTGCCGTTGATGCCTTCCTTGCAGCCGCCAACCTTCGCCCTTTAATTTCTTGGCGCATGCGTGTGGCATTCAGCTGCTGAGCTGCTCATAAACACTTGTGCATACATACATGCTTACATATAACATATGTATGTACATTAGGGTGTGTCATTCTGAGGCAACCTTTTTTTTTCAACTGAAAAACAGGCTAAAAACTTTCGAAAATGTGAAAAGGAAAGTCACTCAAAAGATGAGCTCTTAATATTAATATTAAGAATTAAAAAGGTTGCCTCAGAATGGCACACCCTAATGCACATATATACATATAACAAACCTTTAAGTAGGCGCAAAATTTCGCCGAGGTGGGTTCTGTGCTTTCTTATGTGAGGTATTCTCGAGTGTGTGTATGTGTGTGTTTGTAATAAATATGCCATTGAGCCTGCCATTGATTTGACATATCAATTCGTTTGAGCATTTCGTAGAATTAAATGTTGAAAAGGTGGATTTAACATTTTGATTTAAGGCCAAATTAAATGGAGTGCCTTCAGAAAAGCAATAAAAATTAAAGGAGGTGGGTGTAGGGTAAAGATGGTACACATAGACTGTATATACATATGTATGTAGATGGTCTTAAACCTGCGCAGTTCTGTTTATAATTATATAGGTACATATATAGTTCTGCATTTACCTACATAACAGTGTATCTTATCAGTGCTTATACATAGAAGAAGACCGTTCCAAAAGTGGTCTTCCAGTTTCGATATTCGACAAATCGTTTTGTGTACTTTTGAGATTGAAAACATGTTTTTGAAACAGTTTTGGCCCAGAAGATTGTTAGAATTGAAGTTTTAAAATGTTTATCTTGAAATTAAGGCTCATATGGACGATGTTATTACTAAACCTAAAAGTAAAAAACTGCGTTATTAAATGCATAATAAGCTTTCTTTAAAAAATCCCTTCAGACACTTCGTGTGCTTTTGCATATTTCGATCGTATATACTTTTAAAAATAACATGGTGAAATTTTCAAAGTTTATTTCAAATATATTTTCGGTTACGGACTTCTAAAGTGACCGCTCAGTTCAATCAACTCTATCAGTTAATATTTAAATGCGTTTTTCTCAAAACTACATTTTTCATGTTGGTTGCAGTTGTAATTCGAAGACAAATTATCCGATGGCTTCATTTTTAAACTCTTGCAACATGTTGCTACAGAGTTTAATAGTTCTGTTCACCCAACGGTTGGTTGTATCACCTCAAAATAATTGGGGAAGATATACGAGTTGTATATACATATATAAACGATCAGGATGACAAGACGATTTGAAATCCAGGTGACTGTCTGTCTGTCCGTCTGTACATCCTCTAACTAGAGTAAAAGTTAAGACATCCTAATGAAACTTGGTGTGCCGCCCACAAAACGCTTTACGCAAAAACCTATAGAGCGCCGTAATTAAGTACTAAATTAAGTTCTGTACAGATGATCGAAGTAGAAATGAAAATTTTGAGGAAGTTCAGTTATTTCATTCAAGCTAAAATATCTAACTTCACTCAGGACAAGTCTTTTAAGCCCTTCTGTCTGAAATCGGATTATAACCGGCCCACTCCTCATATAACGGTACTGTGAAGAGTCGTTGTCAGCAATAGGTTATGAGCGTAGCTCCGCCTACATTTAAGCTAAACCACATATCTCGTGATCTGTTCGACTGACTTCAACATATGTACATATATGCCTTTTTTCTGATATTCCTCTGTTACGGTGGGAAAATGAGCGAGATCGCACTAAAACCGCGCCTACTTCCCATATAACATAATCTAAATTCCATTTGATTCTTTTCATTCAAGGATTAAAATTAAAAAGCTATTAATATAACGTTATAAAAGCTTGCACCTGTCGAAAAATTGTTCAAACCGAACCAAAACTTTTCAACTACCGGAAATGTGGAGATACTATATTATTGAAATGAGCAGATAATCCATTCCTGATAATAGTACGTATGAGTGTCAAAAATGGCTTGGATCCAGTCATAACTTCTCTTAGCCCCCTTATACCTACTATAAAGATTTTCGAACTTCCAAATGACTTATGTCGGCCACTTTTTGAGTTATCTCAATAAAAACTAGAGAGCATTTTTTTCTCATAACATCCTATGCAAATTTCGCCATCCATGGGTTTAGATCAAGGCGTTGTCTATAATTTATTTTAAGAGGTTATCTGAGTACGTAAAATAATTCCTCCGGTAAAGTTGTGTGTGTTATAATATTTTTTCCAAACGTAATTTCGCATAGCAGAGAATTCCCAGGGGAGCTAAATAATGAAACTTGTACTGAAAGCTTTACAAATATATTTTTAAGCTTCTTGTCTATTGTAACGTTTTTCAATCAGAGGTTACTGCCCTTAAAGTAGCAAATGATGTACTGTTCCAGGCCGCACCCTCTTTTAGGGAAGTGACAATCCACTCTTATAGCAAAGGGGCAATACTTACTAGCATTAAAGGGTTACATGGGTTTCCTCGGGTAAAAAAACAGATTTTTTTTAAACAATTTTTAGACTTTTTTATTGTTACAAACATACACTTTAAGAATTGTATTTCAAAAACCTGTGTAAAATTTCATGAAGATCGGTTGAGTAGTTTTCGAGAAATCTTGCCAAACTGACTTCAAAAACACAGTTAGGCTATTGCTTGGGTTATAACTAGATCCCACACCTTTAGAGCATAAGTTAAGAGGTTATATATGTGGCAACACCACAAGCTTATAAAATTTATATTTCGCAAATACAACCATGCGCATTTATTTCGCAAATGCAACCATGCGCATTCTATTCGCTTTTAACTTGTATTCGCTTTAGGTTAGTTAAAGAAAATAAAAACGCATATCGTCCCTTTTTGCATTTGGTTCCTGAAGAGCAAACACGTGTTTTATTACGCTCCGAATCTCTATAATTGGTGACCCTTGACGGTAAGTGAGATGTCACTCAACGATAGCCTAGCGGTTACTGCTGGTCCAAGCCACGGGGAATTCAACGCTACAACACCAATTTTTCCACGCATCCCGCTGCCATTGATGTCAGAAGACAACATTGAGGCTTATTTTTACTCATTGGATTTTTGGTTTGAAGCCTCTGGCGTTACAACCGACTCGGCAAAATTTAATATCGTAGCGGCCAGTATACCGCAGGTAAAGTTAATGGAGTTGCGCTCCATAATAGATGCTGCGCCCACGTCTGCGCGATATCAATTCATTCGTACCAAATTGATAGAAAATTTCACTGAGAGCCAGCAACGCCGCCTACAACGTGTATTGCGCGACATGCCATTGGGCGACCGCCGCCCGAGCGACCTGTTTAACGAAATGAAGCGCGCTGCTGGTTCCGCTCTAAGCGAGAGCATTTTGCATGATTTGTGGGTTAATCGCTTGCCACAATATGCGCAAGCAGCAATTATAGCAACCAATGTACCAATTGTCGACAAATTAAAAATCGCCGACTCAATAGTGGAGACGATGCAAATGCGTGAAGTTCGTATCCACGAGGTATCCGCATCGAATCATACCACAGACAACGACCTGAGGACCGAAATAGCAGAACTGAAACAACGTTTTGATAGAGTTACGAGCAGCGAGAAAACACGTGCACGTTTCAGATCGAAAACGCCAGTGCGTCCTCATAACATCAATTCAGGCGAAATGTGCTGGTATCACGCCAAGTTTGGACCAAACGCTAAGAAGTGTCGCCAACCTTGTAAGTTCGTTCAATCTACATCGCCAAATGGCAAACAATAGGGGTGCTCTGCCAGCAGTATCTCAGGGATAGGCAGACGCTCTGAGATGCCTTCGAACTGCCGCCTACGTATATTCGACACATCAACTAATATAACATTCCTTATCGACTCCGGCGCTGATGTGTCGGTACTTCCGAAGTGTTCGAAATTGGCACGAGTCAACCCATCGGATATGCAATTGTTTGCCGCTAATAGTTCACCGATTACGGTTTTTGGAGAAGTCATACTTCGCCTTAACCTCAACTTACGCAGGGATTTTGTTTGGAGCTTTGTGATTGCCGACGTAACCCAAGCAATCATTGGAGCAGATTTTTTATCATATTACGACCTTTTACCTGATCTTAATGGACGATGTCTGCTCGACCGCAAAACAGCAGTTAAATCATTTTGCACAGTAGCGCAAATCAATGTATCAAACATTTCAACCATAAGTTCAGCCCGAGATTTTTTAAACTCGCTGCGAGAGTTTAGTGACGTAACGCGACCAGCCGCTCCGGTTTCTACAACGAAGTCCACTGTGGTTCACCGGATCATTACAAACGGTCAACCAATTTTTTCTCGGCCAAGACGGCTGTCGCCTGAAAAGCTGACGGCAGCGCGCGCTGAATTCGAGCTGTTGATGAAACTGGGCATATGTCGGCCATCCAGCAGTAATTGGGCTAGCCCATTACATATGGTGCGCAAGGCCGACGGGTCATGGAGACCGTGTGGAGACTACCGCGCGCTTAACGCGGTGACCGTCCCCGACAAATACCCTCTGCCGTTCCTGCACGATTTCAGTAATATTTTTGCTGGAAATTCAATATTTTCAAAAATCGATCTACAGAAGGCTTTTCACCAGATTCCAATCGATCCCAATGACATTTGTAAAACTGCCATCACAACTCCTTTTGGGTTGTACGAATTCACGCACATGACCTTTGGGTTGCGCAACGCGGCGCAAACATTCCAAAGAGTCATCAACGAAGTTTTCCGCGGCATAGATAATGTGTTCACCTACCTGGATGACATATGCGTCGCATCACGCTCTCCAGAAGAACATCGCGCACATCTTCGTATAGTTTTTCAACGATTACGCCAACACAACTTAACAATAAACGTAGCCAAATCAGTGCTTGGTGTATCAGAGCTGCATTTCTTAGGGCATTTAATCACGAAGGATGGAATCAAGCCGCTGCCTAGCCGCATCGAAGCGATTCGCTTATTTAAACTTCCTACGATTGCAAAGGATCTTAAACGATTCCTAGCTATGATCAATTTTTATAGATCGCTACTTCCAAACCCACTTTCGCACCAAGCACCTCTTTTCAAAATGTGTTCTGGAAATAAGCGCAACGACAAAACGCCACTGAACTGGACGAACGACAACATAAGGCACTTTGAGGCTTGCAAAGAGGACCTCGCTAATTGCGCGCTTCTGGCGCACCCGCTCCCGAACGCTCCTCTTTCATTATGGGTCGACGCATCTGACTACGCTGCAGGCGCTGCTCTACATCAAATTTCCAATGGATCACTTCAACCTTTAGGCTTTTTCCAGCGCCTTTTTACAAAAGCTGAGCAGCGGTACAGTACTTACGATAGAGAATTAACTGCGATATTTCTCGCCGTCCGTCATTTTCGCTTCATGCTTGAAGGAAGAAATTGCCACGTTTACACCGACCACAAGCCGCTAATCTATGCTTTTCGGCAACGACTAGAGAAAGCATCTGATCGTCAGGCACGTCAATTGGATTTGATTGCGCAGATCACGACAGACATTCGTCACGTACCAGGGGTACAAAATGTTACAGCAGATCTGCTGTCTCGAATCCAAGCCATAACAACTGATCCAATAAATTTTGATGACTTAGCTGAAGATCAGAAAAACAACGACGAGTTGAAGTCATACTTAGAAGGTAAAATTAGTCATTCGCTTCTACTAACCAGTATTATTATCCCCTCTAGTACTAAGAAAGTCTATTGCGATACTTCAACTGGTCGACTACGCCCGTTCATAACAAAACGATTCCGACAGACAGTTCTTTGTGCAACTCACAACATATCTCACCCAGGCACCAGGGTAACTGCGAAACTGATGACTGAACGCTTTGTATGGCCCGGAATACAGAAAGATAGCCGGGAATTCGCCAAGCAATGCATCCAGTGTCAACGCAACAAAGTCATCCGGCACAACTCTTCACTGTTTCAACGCCGCGCATGCCCCGGACAACGGTTTTCACACCTGCATATCGACATTGTCGGACCCTTCCCACTTTCCGACGGCAACCGCTATTGTCTCACGGTCATCGATCGTTTCACACGTTGGCCCGATGCATTCGCTATCCCAGACATCACCGCACAAACAGTATCCAAGGCATTAATAAGCGGCTGGATATCGCGATTTGGGGTTCCTATTGACATAACTTCGGACCTGGGCCGGCAATTTGAAAGTAAACTTTTCGAGCAACTCATGCAATGCCTAGGGGTCAGGCATCTACGGACGACCGCTTATCATCCGCAGACGAATGGCATGGTCGAACGATGGCACCGAACGCTTAAGTCAGCAATATTGTGCCACAATCACAATCAATGGACTTCGTCGCTGCCACTAATCCTGTTGGGGCTTCGTTGTTCTTTTAAGGCCGACATAAGTGCTTGTCCAGCTGAACTAGTTTACGGGGCTACCTTGCGTTTGCCTTCTGAGTTTTTCGTGGATAGTGGCCCATCAACTACCGAAGAGGAGACCGTAGCACATTTACGCCGCGTCATGCGAGACTTACGCCCTATAGATACCGCTTGGCATACCAAGCAGAAGTCATTCATACACTCAGACCTTCAAAAATGCGAACAGGTGTTTGTACGAGATCTATCAGTCAAGCCATCATTGTCACCGCCGTATAAAGGCCCGTACAAAGTATTGCATCGCCATTCAAAATATTTTGCCATCGACGTTAATCATCAAACCGTGAATGTCTCGATTGATCGTTTGAAGCCAGCCTATACTGCCGTACCCTCTCTCTAGGAGGGGAGTACTGTGGCAACACCACAAGCTTATAAAATTTATATTTCGCAAATACAACCATGCGCATTTATTTCGCAAATGCAACCATGCGCATTCTATTCGCTTTTAACTTGTATTCGCTTTAGGTTAGTTAAAGAAAATAAAAACGCATATCGTCCCTTTTTGCATTTGGTTCCTGAAGAGCAAACACGTGTTTTATTACGCTCCGAATCTCTATATACATTTAAAAGTCCGAAAGAGAATTTTCAAGAATTTCTTCTGAGAAAACTTTTCAATTTATTGATCCTCATATAATGGTATCTTTTAACGGTATTTTAAGACTTAGTATTAGTAAAAGTATTTATTAGGAAAGGAACTACAGTTGATCAAGCAGATTTCGTTAAAGTAATGTTAAATCTAATAAAGCAAATCGAAGTAATAATTAAAATAAAATTTTTTGACAAAATGGCGGTTTCTAAAAAAATAGATTTTTGACTAAAATTCGGCCTTAAATTGTTGATAAAAAAAAAATAATATATCGGTGAGAAAAAATTTTCGTTTAATTACTCCAAAATATATTTAAGAAGCTCGTGTTAAAATTTGAGACTAATCGGCTAAGTCGTTTTCGATTAATGTTCGTCACCGACTTTGAAAACACCATTTTGAGAAAAACTCGTTTAAAACTTGGACCTTCTACTTCCAAGTACTCTGAACCAGCTTTTAAAATTTGCATATAACTTCGAAAATATTCACCGGAACGATATGAAATTTTCTGTGTGTATTCTTAAATGTACATTAAGAAAATAAAATACAAAAAAATCGTGTTTTTGAAAATTCGAACTGCATATAACCCCTTAAACGGGTATGGAGATTTGTAATGGGTAAAAGACGGTATGTCGCCACTTAAAATTAAAACATAAACTGACCTTTACAGATATTCTTCATAGTCGGACTTTCGGTCCATGAGTCACAATCCGACAAAAAATTATGCGATATATTGCCATTCTAACTTTCAAACCAATTGGTATAGTTTTTCACTTTTAGTTAAAGGATCGATGATAAAGTTCAGAAACATGCAAGCAGCCAAATTCTATCTTGAAAAAGTAAAAAATAGCAATAATTTTTCTTCAAATTGTTATTGTGAAATTGCTAACCCTTACGATCAAAGCATAATTCTAGAGATAAGATGTAAACATATTTGAGTATATCCTACGCATTGTAGTATAAATAGTTTTAATAAGAGGTGGTCTTGAATAAATATTTTTTGTATACATTTGTATGCATATGTTCTTGATATTTACATAAATATATAGATATACTAGAGCATATAGTAAAATAGCAGCTGTACTTTAAAGTAATCATAAAATAATGGCTTGCTACTTCCTAGAATTCTTATGAAGCATAATTTTCGTCCTTCACAATTTCTGCTCATAATATTTCCAGTTGACTTTTGCATTGTTGCCCATCAGACAATTGAACAATTCGGCGTTTGCTCCAGTTTGGTTAAGGAGAAAGAGTTGCCAGAGCACCGTTTAAGAGCGCACACAAAACGCAAAAACCTTGAAGAAACTCACACAGCCGTTAGCAGCGACATTTCGCATGCCATTAAATATTTTTATATGCCGTTATTTAATGATAAATGATTTTTCGTGAAGTGAAAAGAGCAAACAGTTAGCTACGCATGCTAATTTGTGTTTATGAGTGTGTGTATATATGGGCAAGGGCACAGTCATCAAAGATTTCACAAAATCAAATATTCACGCTCGGTTTTTCTGTTGTTGTTGCAATTGAGTATTTGCGCTGTGGCGGGTATTTTTGACAAATTATCCTTGTCAATATTTGCATATCAGCGCGCAATACACCAACACAACACAACAATAGTGCGCATGCGCAAGCATAAACTAAATAGGCATATTAAAGGATATGCACACACTAAATCCTTTAAATGGATAATTTTTCTGAGAAATTGTGGCACAATGCGTTCCTCAAGGCTGTCCAATTGTTTGTTTGGCCGATTGCAGGCACTGCTTGCTTGCTTTATGCTTTTGCATATGTGTGTGTAATTCAGCAGGCAGCACTAAATGCTCTAAATACTGAACCTCAAAAGCGGTGCAGATAACTGTGGACAAAAAGTAGTAAGACTTTGTGCATAGTTTTAAAATTCTTATATATTCTTCAAAATCTATGTATGTCGTCTCCCTCAAAGTAGTTCCACTTGGCCCCAATACGCTTGTGTCGCCGTTTTTTCCAATCCTCGAAATAGTTGTTAAAGTCAACTTCCGGAATAGCCTGCAATGTGCGTAGCGATTCATGTTTAAACTAAAAAGTCTTACTATCTTTTGCCCACATAAATTTAAATCAAAAAGTCTTACTACTTTTTGCCCATAGTAGATATGCATATCCCTTGCCGCAAACAAAAGGGTAATGTATGTAAATTTGCCGTCCAACGGTGTCTCTCGCACTCACCCACACTCTCTCTCTTTCTCACACACATAATTGCACATAAAATGTCTACAATTGGCAAATCAGAATTTCATTTCATTTTTCATATCTGTCAAACCAACTATTCGCCTTGGCTTGCCTCCTTGCTTTGCGAGTTCGAGCAAAAGGTTCGCCATCGGGCGATATCCTGCCGCGTTGCATGCAAATTCATGTGTACATATATATGTAACTGTATAAGTGTATGATTGTGTTTGTGCGCTCACCATTGTGTGTCCTGCTTTAATTAGTACCCAAAATATTTGCTTTAATTGTCCGAAAATAATACAGCGTAACCACCTACTTACATGCAACAACAAGCGCAACACATACATGCATGCTTACTCTACACATAAACACATAAATACATCAGTCTTACACACATAAATACCCACATCCATTCACTCGTCTAATTCAAAGGATTTGCTTTCATATTAGACTCAGTTGTATATCGGAAGGGGGACAAGGTAAATGAGCCGTAGAAAAATCATAAATGCAGACAAGCTGATTTTACGGTCAGTGAACAACAGTTTTGCCCGTCTAACTGTTTGTTTCTTATTAACCAATGCACTCGATATACCTGCTAACGGTAAAGGCTTCAAGTGAACGCTCGAGAATTTTGCACTAATTTTGCCGACTCAACACTTTTGCGCATGCGAAAATTACTTTTGTGTTTCCTTATAAGTATAGGCTCCTATTCAGGCCCATAAACCGCTACTTTTGATCCCGTTGCTGCTGCTCTTCCACACACTTAGTCAAAGGATATGCTTTATTCTTCGTTTGTGCTCGCTCTTTTCTTCGTGCCTTGGCATGCGGTAAAAATACAGCCAATATTATAACGGTTGGTGGTGCTCTGGCACAGACCGTCGCGTCCAGCTGCGCGTCTCACTAGCCTCGTGGATTTGGCACACCGGATTAGTGAATTTAGTTAGAGTTTCATATAAATTCCTACATTTGAGTTCTGTTTGTTTGTATTGAAGGAGTGTAGGTAGGCGTTCGTAGTGAAACACTTTAGAGTGCGATACTAAATCATACATATGTATGTATATGTATACATATATACCGTTATGTTTGTCTACAAGTAGGCAGCAGCGTTTAGCCGTCATTTAAAGGATTTACGGGTGTAAAAAGGCGTATTAGTTACAGTTTTGCCATATACAATATAAGTATATGCATATTTGCATAGCTATAAGTAGCATAAGTATATAAGCCTACAAATAAGAAAAGTTTAAATACCAAGCAATGCAGCTTTGCAAAAATGAGCGCTAACAGTTCATAATTGTGTACGCATGCATATATGTATAATCTTCTCTTGGTTAGATTAGATTAGATAAACTGCTTATGAGTAGAGATTACTCAATGGTTGAGTTAGAGAGGATTACTCATATTTAGATCGAATTTCTCACAATCCCAACGACGCCCTTGTTTTAGAACTTGTAGGGGATGCTTGTGATACAATCGCACTAGAACAATCTATGAATGTTCTCAAGTAACTTATTACTAAATGCATCTATAAACTGTAACTAGATCTCTACTAATTCCAACATGTAATAGATCTGCGCAATATTTAGAGTTTTTTTACGAGGAGGAAGCATCGAAAGCCTGAACCCCATATCGGTGTGGAACTTTAATTCGAACTGAACCTCCTACTGTCTTGTACCGATCCCACAAGTATTACGTCGGGAAGATGATTGAGAACCTTATGATTCTAATGCCTTTAGTAACAAGCTGCATTTACTTGACCCGACCTTGTTTTGTCTCATAACCCCCCTTGTATAGTGTTTGTCCCCAAACCCTTCTTATCGGCTCCATTCATGTTATGTATGTCGCGTCTTAGTTGTCCGTTTCATTTTTTAGTTGTCGTCTACGTTTTTGGTCTCCAGCTTTTTTGGTTTCATTATTTTGGCAGCTACTTCGCGCACGGTTTTCCACTTATCTAGGGATTCCTCCATTTAATACACTAGATATTCTGTGGTGGGGCCAACCCGAAATATTTCTCAAAATTTGCCTTTCTTGGTCTTATTTCGCACAATGGAACAAAGTGTGCTCTACATTCTCGATGGTCTCGTCCCAGCAATAATCGCATATGTCGTTGTCATCGCGTTTGTATCGCTTCAAATATGATTTGATACAACCGTGTCCTGTGAGACTGGCCCAATGTTTGGGATTAGTCGTAATGTCTAGTAACCATTTCTGCTGTTTTCCCATCTTTTCTGCCAGTGCTTCACCGTATCTGCTCTGGTTTTCTCTTTGAGAGTTGTGTGTGTTACTATATTGTTTAAAGGCTTTCTCTAAGAGGTCTAGCGGGTGTAAGCCCTCGTTTACTATGGCAGCATCTTCGGATACCGTACGAAATGCGGAGCATACTCATGATGAGCAAATGATGTTTTTGGAAAATAGGCCGTGGCGATACGATTTAATCTTGATGGTTTTCTTCCATATCTGGACGCAGAACAGAACAGCTGACTTTAATACTCTGGCTAGCAGTCGCCTCCTATTTTGTTTTGGTCCACGAGTATTGAGCATTGTAGCTTTTCACACATACATATAAGCCACTGGTTCTTTCAATCAAATTCTTGCATCAAGAACAATTATCAAATATTTTATAACTGGCTGGGTGGCTATGGTTACACCTATTGTGCAGAATGTAGCAACTTCTCGGGTTTTCCTGCCTGTAATAAGCACGGCTTCTGTTTTGCTCTCTGCTAGGGTTATTCCGTTAGTTTCGAGCCAGTCGCTTATTTGTGATATTTTTGTGTTGTTTATCGTAACGTTATATTCTATGTGCTTAGCTATTACCACCACAGCAATGTCGTCCGCAAATCCAATGATATGTACATTTTTCAAAGTATCAAGTCCTATTGGTGTTGTGAGAAATCAAATTTACTGTACTGAAACCGTTATTGCCGATATATCAGTAAAAAACAGTCTTCAACTATTTTTGAATAATGCTGTCAACTAGATTAACTGTAATTAATTCTCATACCTCATTTATTACGACTTGATAATGCTACAACCTTTTTAACGAGTATTTCTTTCGAGAATAAAAAATTTCCAACCACGGCAGACCATTATAATAAGTTTTTATAGTAAACTTAATATATTCTCTTCAGGGTATAAAAATGTTATAATATTTGGAACCATATATTAAAAAGAAATCTATGATTTTTAGATTAAATTCAAAATTTTATTTAGCATTTTTTTTTTGTTCGATAACTTTTTGTATTTTGAAGGTAGTTTCACTAAGTTACTCTCATGGAAATCCTCGTCACTTTTAGCAAAATTCAGGATAGTCGATCACAAGCTTTTCTATAAGCAAAGCTTTTACCATTTTAATCATTCACCACCATGCATCCATGCATAGGAGCAGATAGAACTCACTTTTTGCCAAGTTCAAATTATAAGGTGGAACATAAGAACCTCTTAACCAGCCAAAACCTTCTACCAAGTCACTATCGATATGTCAAGCCTGGCGTTGTCCGAATGGATCACAGTTTCTCTTCTATAGGCCAAAGTATATAATAAATGATACCCTGACACATAACAAAACCTTCCTGATCATTAATTCTAGCTTGGTACTCGTCCCGATTCGATTAACTAATTCACTGCTAAGGAGACTTAAAATTAATAGGTTTTTTCTTTGCCATAAGTAAAACAATATTTTCATCATCTATGTGCATTGTTTTTGATTTGAACCTCGATTTAAATTATTCAGGTACTCTTGGTTTTAAAAACAGAGTAGCTCTTTCTGATAGGCACATTGCGATTTACATACTGTATTGACCTTACCCCTAATAACTTTGAATTAGATATTAAGGTGAATTTCTACAAAAAGAAGGTATGAAGTTTCTAGAATTCTGGTTTAATTTAAAAAAAATTAATAGAAAGTGGGTCAGGAATTCCTCTCGAGTTTCTCTACTTTAAAAGACCTAAATTCACATCAATTCAGCCGAAATCCTTCTATTATCATCTCGGAAGAGGTATCTCTTTATCACTTATTTTTTCGAAGATTATTTCTTGCAAATGTGGGCCGCGGCTTTGTCTCAGATGGTCCATCCTTTGAGTCCAATTTTCGATGACTCGTTCGAGCCTTTCAAGTGGTAACTGGCGAATGACACGCGTGATCTTTTGCTCCAAGGCCTAAATCGAAGCGGGTCTGTCGCATATACTTTAGACCATATCTCCACAGGAAAGAATCTAACGGAGTGATATCACACGATCTTGGTGGCCAATCGATATGCCCAAAACGTGTTATTATACATATGCTCACCGATGTGTTCTCTTCATAAATTCTTTGATTGATGCGATGTGTGGGAAATGTCACCGTTTTGTTGAAACCAAAAATCACAAAGATCATGAGCTTCAATTTCAGGCATCAAATAGTCGGTTATCATGGCACGATAACGGTCGCCATTGACGGTTACGTTCTAACCGGCATCATTTTGAAGAAATATGGACCGATTATTCCACCTACATATTCAATATTATTAATATGTATAACCAACTGAATTACGATGATCATACGAGAGACTATTAAGATCTGAGTCCACCTGAAAAACAAGAAACAATTTGTTTCAGTACAGATGCATTTATCTGCAGTAAAAAGTCTTTCAGTGATATTTCAATTCAAATTGATTTTGATGCAAATCACAATGGAAGCTACTGCAATAATTACATACATATACAGCAGGGATTTTAACACTATTTAAACGGCTCGCCAACCACCAGTGTCCACTTAACACTCACCACTCACTCGGCGACTGAATGACACGCAATCAAAACGATTTCAATTGTCAGAAAGTCAGAATTGCGAGGCATAAAATTGTGCGAATAATCCACTTGCATAATAAAATTTTCACACCAATGCTTGCATATAATATAACTGTAATTGACGGCATGTGAAATTATTTTTGCATTCATATGATTTTTTTTATCAACTGTTGTTTTTGCTTTTATTTATTTGCACAGGAAGCGAGCAATAATGTTCGGCACTCGAGAAATTATGCGTGCCTCACTGGCTGAGCGAGCGGCGCGCTGGATGCAAGACCCGTCTGGCAACCACAAAATGTCTTCGCTACGCGCACTCCATACACCACAACTTGAGGGCGTAAGCTTCGCGCCCATTTATGCGGTAAGTACCTAAGGAACACATACATAAGTTCAGTTGTAAGTGTTTTGAAGTCGCCTTGTTTTTGCACACAACGCAAGGCCGGCTGAGCCCTGTGCTCTTGAGGAGACTTATCTAAATTGTTGCTAAATTGAATTATTTCATCAAATTCTGCGCGAATATTTATTTGCTTAATCAAAGGTTTAATTATGCGGAAAAGTTCGAGTGCGTTGTCGCATGTTGCATGCAGCATGTTCACTGTGGCAACTGGCGGCAGGCAAGTGAAGTGCTTAGCGACTGCCTTCTCGAGTGTTTTTGTCATAAGCGGCAGACTCTTGTTGTATTTTGGGTGGTTGTTAATTGTATTTTTTGGTTAGATTGATAAAAGGCAAAATGTTAGATAGTCAAGCTGGCTCTCAAGCCTGATAGAACGTCCACGCCAGTTGGTCGAAACCAAAGGTTTTATATATAATTGGAACGTAACCTATGTTCTATGTTTGATCAATTTCACCTTTCTGTGTAGCAGTGTTTGTCGTGATTTCTTTTGCATGCCCATCACGGGCACGCTTGCAGAGGTCCAGACACGGAACCCAATTTGCGGCAGTTTTTAAGCATAAAACCGCCAATTGACTGCGCCATTTCGTGAGATAACACATCCACCAAACTTGGTTTTCAAAAAATCGATTGTGACGTTCGCTGTGTGGCTTGTAGCGCCATTTTGTTGGAACCACATATTGTCCAAGTCCAAATCATACAATTAGAGCCAAAAATATTCGGTTATCATTGAGCGGTAGCGATTCCCATTCACAGTAACGTGTCAATCTTGGTCATCACCGAAGAAGTACGGTCCAATGACGTCGTCGAATGCTATGGTGACTCATGGAGTATGTGTGAATTGCTGCCTGACCAATAACGCATATTTTGCTTATTGACAGCTAGAAATGAGCCCCATTATTATTCAATGAAAATCCGGATCATTTTTAAGTTGTTGCTCAGCACAATTCACGAACAAACGACGATTCTGGTGGTCAGTCGGCTTCAGTTCTTGTGTCAATTTGATCTTTTAAGGATGCAGGTCAAGATCTTTTCCTAAAATTCGCCACAACGACATCACAGACATGCCCAACGCTTGAGAACGACGTGTGAGAGACTGATTTGGGTCTTCCTAAATTGATGCGCTAGGGCAGTAATATTCTCGACACTACGAGTACTCCTTTGTCTCACTGGCACGGGAACATTTTGTACTGTGCCTGTAGATTCACATTTTTCCACCAGACGCTCAACTGTTGATCTGACAGGACGATTATGACGACAATAATTTGGACGTAGCGCTCTGACTCCGTCCATGATGAAATGGCAAACTTTACTGAAGAGGCTCAAAAGGGCTCCGGCTGATTTCAACCAATTTCCGTTTATATAAATTCTCCTGACATTCCTATGTTACAACGAAAAAATTGGTGAAATCGGTCGACAACCACGCCTACTTTCCATATAACGCCATTTTTATACCCTGAACAGGGCATATTAAGTTTGTCAGGAAGTTTGTAACACCCAGAAGGAAGCGTCGGAGACCCTACAAAGTACATGTATAAATGATCAGTATGTTAAGCTGAGTCGATTTAGCTATGTCCGTCCGTCTTTCCCATTTGACGTGGTATCTTCACGAAATTTGACATGGATTACTACTTAAGGTAATAATATAATCTCCTTCAGATCAGATTACTATATCATATAGCTTCCATACAAACTGGACTCATAGTTACTAAAAGAATAGCACCTGTGAAGGGTATATTAGCTTCGAAAACACAAATTTTGGTAAAAAAAATGTCTCGACGTTATTCTTTTAAATAAGGTGCAATTGTAAACCAAAAAAAAAAATCCATTCTAGACCTTGTAAATTATAAACCGCAAAACTGTGTTAAATTTCATTAAAATCAGTAAAGTAGTTGCAAGAAATCTCTAAAACTATTTCTCGGATCCAGTAAGAATCTAGACATATTCTAGAGATTTTATAGAATTAAATAAGGGAAAAAAATCTATATTAAAGTCGTGAAACCCATTTAACTCTTTAAATATGCAATATTTTCTACGCATACTTCTCTTACTGCACGAAATCATCAAATTGTATTATCCGCAACTCTTATACATACATACACTCCTATGAATATATTTTTCAATTTAAGAAATGTAAATTGTACAAAAAACAAACAAAACACTAAAAAACAGGTTGTTTTTCTTTAAATACATTTTAAACGTCAAAGAGTTGCATTATATAATTATTTTCAAAATCTTAATATCTACCACAGTAAGTACTTACCTTTGTATATATACATAGTATACTTGTATGTATATTTAATAAAAATGTGATATCAAAAATTGCAATTAATTATCAATGAAAATAAAAATATATGTTAATATTTACGAAATTTATGAAGAATTGATTTATTTTTAACCTTTTCGTGTTTGACTTGCTTACAAAATATAAAGAAACGACAATCGATTAATCTCTATGATGATCTCTATTCAGTATATTCAAAATGGCAGACAAGAGTTCTTTTTAGGTGTGTGACCTGCTAACTACCAGGCCTCAATATTTTGAAACTAACGCTAGAGACTGTTTAGTGAATAGTAACTAGTCTCAAATTGAGACTTTGCCTCAAAATGTCTCAAATAGAGACTGACTAAATTAATCGCCTAAATTATTCATCTTCACCACCCTGTTAAAAGCAATATTTACCATTTCGTCAAATCACTAGGAGATCATAAGGAGCAGCAAGGCTGCGCTGAAAGCATAAAAAGCACACAAACAATAGATGAACTCTCCATATGACACATGCATTAACTATTTCCAATAAAAATTAGCAACAAATAAACGGTGCTGTTTCTTTCTCACGGCATCACCCACTCATTGCAGTATTGTTGTGCAATGCATTGCATTTACCGCAAGCGAAAAATGACGCACAGGAACAAATGGAACGAAGAAATGTTGTTGCGTTGTTTAGAGTAAAGCAAATAAACAAAACATAGAAATTCGTGCATAATCAGCAGCTGCCAAGTGGCTCTCATTATATTTATGAGCGCCTGTTAGGACAACAGCGAATTTTTAGGATTTTCGAGGAAATTTTTTAATTTCTGCAACCTTGAGGGGCACAAAAATAATTTTTTAAATAAAATAAATTAACATGAAGGGGTGGGTACTTACACCAGGCAATCATATTTTATTAGAAGGTTGGCTAAATATTAGATTGTGTTGCGTTGTATACTGCTCTGATTTTACCAGGCGCTCAAAAAGTAGATGACAGTAAAAAAAAAATTATATGCAAACTTTATTATTGTAATCCTTTTACTCGCTGTGCAATGAGCCTTACAGTTTTCTTAGTATTAAGTTGTATGGGGTGTATAGGATCGAGCTTAAGGACACTTGGCAAATGGAACAAAGCTTTGTTGCTGTGAGAAAATATTTCAAGGACAAATCAAATGCAATTTAGCTTTCCCAATATAATGGGGCGACCTTCACATGATCAGTTGTCCATCCTTATATTTTGTTAGTGTTAAGCAGTAAACAGCGAATATGCAATCGAGCTAAAGGATATTTGACAAATAGAACAAAGCTTTGTTGTTGGAAGAACATATTCAAACGATCAGCTGTCTAATGTCTACTATCACTACATTTATGGGCGATTGGTAGGCCAAGTGCGAATTTAGAATGAATTTCTTTGGAAATTTTTGATTTTTCAACCTTGAGGGCCGAAAAAAATATCATTATATCAAAATATCTAGTATAACAAACAGGCAATCTAAAGTATGGATGGACCTAATTTATATCGTGTGATCGTCAAGCGACTAGGCGCCCATAATCGGTGCGAAGGTATTTTAAGTGCAAAAAATAGTATTAGATTTGCATTTGAAATATTTTCTCACACCAACAAAGCTCCGGTTCCATTTGCCAAGTGCCCTTAAGCTCGATCTTGTATTCTCTCTTTACTGCGCAACACCAACAAAACTTATAATGCATATGAAGCAGCTATAACAACGAAAATGCCATATTGTATAACTTCAGGTCTTTGCGCGCCTCAAAAAAAGCACAAACCAGCAATCATCGCACGCGATCTTTAGAAAATGTAAGCAAGCAGCTTTTCATCAAATATGGTAGCCTGGTGTAAAATTCTTCCCATATATTAAAAATTGATAATTTTTATTTATACAACCGCCCCCCCTCAAGGTTGCAGAAACCAAAAATTAATCACCAAAATGGCATAACATTCGCTGTTGCTTTACTAGGCGCCCATAAATGCAGTGACAGACACCAGACAGTCTATAATTTGAAGGTCGCCCGCATTTGAATTGTATTTGATTTACATTTAAAATATCTTCTAACAGCAACAAAGCTCTGGTTTCATTTCCAAAGTGTCCTTAAACACGAACTTATATTCTCTCTTTACTGTGCAACACTAACAAAACCGATAATATGAATATGCATATTAATGAAGCAGAGGCTGATTGTAACGAAAAAATTATATATTATAGTTTCTGTGGCCCTAGTATAAAACATAATCCTAGCAACCATGCAAATTCGATCTTTAGAAAATGTAAGCAAGCAACCTTCTCATAAAATATGATTGCCTGGTGGAAAATCCTATATGCTAGAAATGATTTTTTTCGGCCCTCAAGGTTGCAAAAATCAAAAAATTCCAAAGAAATTCATTCTAAATTCGCTGTTGGCCTAGCAAGCGCCCATAAATGTAGTGATAGACACTAGACAGCTGATCGTTTGAATATGTTCTTCCAACAACAAAGCTTTGTTCTATTTGTCAACTATCCTTAAGCTCGATTGCATATTCGCTGTTTACTGCTTAACACTAACAAAATGTAGTGATGGACAGCTGATCATTTGAAGGTCGCGCGCATCAGAACTAAAGTGCATTTGATTTGTCCTTGAAATATTTTCTCACAGCAACAAAGCTTTGTTCCATTTGCCAAGTGTCCTTAAGCTCGATCCTATACACCCCATACAACTTACTACTAAGAAAACTGTAAGGCTCATTGCACAGCGAGTAAAAGGATTACAATAATAAAGTTTGCATATAATTTTTTTTACTGTCATCTAATTTTTGAGCGCCTGGTAAAAACAGAGCAGTATAAACGCAACGCGATCTAATATTTAGCAACCTTCTAATAAAATATGATTGCCTGGTAAGTACCCCTTCATATTAATATTATTTTATTTAAAAAATTATTTTTATGCCCCTCAAGGTTGCAGAAATTAAAAAAAATCCTCGAAAATCCTAAAAATTCGCTGTTGTCCTAACAGGTGCCCATAAATATAATGAGAGCCACTTGGCAGCTGATGATTATGCAGATTATTCTTTATTTGTTTACTTGCTTTACTCTAAAAAACGCAACAACACTTCTTCGTTCCAATTGTTTCGCTAATCCTCTGCGTCATTTTTCGCTTGCGGTAAATGCAATGCATTGCACAACAATAGTGCAATGAGTGGGTGATGCCGTGAGAAAGAAACAGCACTGTTTATTTGTTGCTAATTTTTATTGGAAATAGTTAATGCATGTGTAATATGGAGAGCTTATCTATTGTTTGTGTGCTTTTTATGCTTTCAGCGCAGCCTTGCTGCTCCTTATGATCTCCTAGTGATTTGACGAAATGGTAAATATTACTTTTAACAGGGTGGTGCAGATGAATAACTTCGCCAATTAATTTAATTTGCAATTTTTGATATCACATTTTTAGTAAATATACAAGTTATGATATACTTTTATACTTACTGTGGAAAATATTAAGATTTTGAAAATAATTATATAATGCAACTTTTTGACGTTTAAAATATATTTAAAATAAAACAACTTGTTTTTTTTTAGTTTTTTGTTTGTTTTATGTATAATTTACATTTCTTAAATTTAAGATATATACTTGTACATAGGAGTTTCAGAATACATATAAGAGTTGCGGATAATACAAACTGATGATTTCGGACAGTAAGAGAAGTATGCTTAGAAAATATTTCGTGTTTAAGGGGTTATATGAGTTTCACGCCTTTAAAATATAATATAGTTTTTTGTCTTATTTAATTCTAAAAAATGTCTAAAATATATTCTTCTAAATTCTCACTAGATCCGAGTAATAGTTTAAGAGATTTCTTGCAAACTATTTAACTGATTTTAATGAAAATTTAACACAGTTTTGCGGCATATAATTTACAAGGTCTAGAACGATTTTTTTTTTGTTTTCAATCACATCTTTTTTTTTAAATAACGTCGAGAATTTTTTTTCACCAAAATTTTTATTATTTTTTTTGTAAAAACTTCAGCCAAAAAAACAATGTTTACTTTTTTTCCTTTTTCTAATACCTAGCATGATCTTAATTAGTATTTTTTCTTTTCACTTCAGATGTTCCAGTAAGATGTTCTGTTGTCAACGCGGAAGCACTTTTTTCGAGGCATTCCCGGAAACGCTGTCGTTATGGCCGAGTTTGGAATATTTTCTTTACCAACTTCACAACATTTTGTAAAATATACTATATTTTTGGAACAATAAAAAGTTTGAATAAAATATTTAATTTGTTGTATGAAATAAAATATTTAAGTACTTAATTTTTTACATGAAAAAAAAAGAATTATTCAAAATGGTCCGTTTTTTTTTGCTACAGCACACCCATAAATTCACAATCGTTTGATTCAAAAATTGGCAGCAATCAATTACACGTAAAATTTCCTGATTAAATGTATGTGCTCATCGATCTCTTGTCTTGTTTGGCTCTTTCAGGGTCAAAGTAATATTTATGCTGTTTTAATGGCTGTCAAAGGAGCTAATACTTGAACGCATTCAAGCCTGGAAGGCTGACAACAAATCAGTGAGTGTTTCTTTGGGGTAGATATGTACTAGGTCTCAGTAGGTAGGTAAGTGAATCGACAGCTTTATTAACTTTCAACATGAAAAATTTCGGGTCGTCTTCAGTTTCTGTTGATGTGAATTTTGAAAAAAATATTTTATAATGATCGATAAGTATTTGATTGTAATTTCGTAAAGGTAATAATATTTTAGAGACAAAGAATATACTATTCTATTTTTGAAAATATTTATAATCAATATTAATAAAAACAGCACAATAAATAGTAGAATAAATAGAGTAACTAACTAGAAGTAAATAACGAATCGAGCGCTCTGCCATAATCGCCCAGCAGACTCAATAATTCGAGCAAAAATAGATTGCTTCCGTACCACATTTACTCCAGTGGATAATATGCATCCCCAGAGATGCTGCACGGTATACGCCGTACACGCTATTGCTGCTGTGGTGTGCTGTGAATGAGACCCAAATGAGTCCAAGAGGCAGGAATTGGACTTTTTGCTCATCCATTTTATAGAAGACTTAAGCAATTTTGCGGAAGGATCTTGGTTTGCAGGTTTATAAAATCCAACTCGCGCAAGAATTGAAGCCAAGTAACCACCAAACACGTCGAACGTTCGGTGAGTGGACCTTAAAGGAAGTGGTTACCGATTCGGTTTTCCCAAGAATATTTTGATCGGGAATGAAGCTCACTTTGGGTTGAATGGGTACGTTAATAAACGAAATTGTCACTTTTGGATAACCAACAAGTCATTGTTGGAACAGCGTTACATGCTCAAAACTTCCCTTTTTGGTATGCCCTATTAGCAGAGGTAATCATTGGTCCACATTTCCGCAAAAATGAAGCCGCCCAAGATATTATAGTTAATGGCGAACGAGCCATGATTAATGACTTTTTTCTCCCTGAATTGGTGGCTGTTGAAGTGGAGCACCTTTGGTTCCAATAAGACAAGAGTCTCCCAGCGAAGCAATCAAATTATTGAGGCAACTTTTGGCATGTGGCGTGGCCCCCAAGATCGTGAGATTCAACACCGCTGAACCATTTTTGTGGAGTTTTGTTAAGTCGCTTGTCTAGGCAGATAAGTCCGAGACCTTGGAAGTGAATATTCGGCGCGTTATTGCTGACTTACGGACTCAAATCTTGCTATAATTGAATGAAAATTGGGCTGCTCAGCTGGAGTTTATTAGAGACAGCCGCGGTAGTCACTTGCCTCCCTTATCTTATAATACAACTTAAGTCTTGGCCATAACTTTGAACTATATGGATTTTACTCAATATATAGGGCTACATATAGTATTCTACATAACTCTGTAATTCTAGAATGATATATACTCTATAGGAAGCCTTAAGCGCACTTGGCTGGAGATATTCAAATGGATGATAATTTTAATCTCGTCATCTCCAACCTATAGTATGTGACATCTGGCAGGTTCGAAAAAGGTAAATACGAGTACATATGTATATAGGTAAATAATTGCTGAGGAATGATACGCTAAAAATATTCATTGTTGTACAGTTTTCATGACTTTCCAGCCTCAATTTTTTCGAAACAACCCATTCAGTAACCATACCTCACTTTAATCCTTTCCTTTGTTAGCTCGTCTGTGACCTCGTGAAAGAAATTAAAAAACACACGAAGGTTGACAAAACTAAAGTCTCATTGGCAATCGAAGTAGTTAAAATACATTTCGCGAAGTAGTGCGTTTTGTGTTTATCAATAACTTATGAGCCTGCTTATTTCAAGGTAAATTAAGAAAAAGGCTTATATCAAGTGAAGCGTGTAATTATAAATTAGAGCTTAGCCAAAGGACAAATGCAAATATTTATTATGTGAAATAAAAACCCAGAAGAAACGCTGACTACAGTTGCACTGAAGCTGTAATACCCCTCACAAATGCAAAATATTTCATACAATAACTTGATTTTAATATTTCAGTTTGTATGGCGGCTATATGCTATAGTCGTCTGACCGGAATAATTACTTAGAAGAGAGTACCGTTGCTTTGAGCAAAAAGCCAAGACAAATTTCGAAGATATCTCGCAAAATAAAAAAAGTTTTCCATACCACGAAATAATGTCGATCGGTCAGTTTGTATGGCAACTGTATGCTATAGTGGTCCGATCTGAACAATTTGTTCGGATATTGTAACATTGCCTTGGATAATAATTCTTGCCAAATTTCGTAAAAATATCTCTTCAACTGAAAAAGTTTTCCATATAAGCACTAGATTACGATCGTTCAGTTTGTATGACAGCTATATGCTATAGTGGTCCGATATCGGCTGTTCCGACAAATGAGCATCTTCTTGAGTAGAAAAGTACGTGTACAGAATTTCAGTACGATATCTCAAAAATTGGCCGACTAGTTTGCCTATCTTCAGACAGACGAACGGGAGAATACACGGACATGGCTGCATCGACTCAGCTCCTCATGCTGATCATTTATATAATGTATTTATCCTATACAGTCTTTGAAATTTCCTTCTAGGTTTTGCAAACATCATGGCAAACTTAATATACGCTGTTCAGGGTATAAAAGTAAGAAGAAGAAGAAGTACAAAAAATAATTAAATCTAATAAAAATAAAGGGCAAAAAAGAATTACTTCCGTTCGCAGACACAAATTAATACACGTGAAAAAAGAAACTTGTAAGGATTGAAAACACGCACATACAAATATTTTTACATTCTACATATATATAGTATATACATACATACATACGCATACCTATATGTATGTCAACCGTAAAAGAAGGCAAATACTCGAGGCAGATAAACCTCAAAGCCCAAGGGGATTTGTGCAAGGAGCGGTGAGCGTTTTCCGTGCAACAAAAACAATACAAGCAAACATATGCATACATATGTATGTACATACACTAAATTTTATATACCTACATATATTATAAAAAAAACATACATACATACACATGTATATACATACATATGTGCGTATGAGTTTGCCTGCGGCAAGTCACTCAAGTGCTGCTGCATTTCTAATGCTCTAAAATCCATACATACATACGTACAACTGTAAATGCATATATATATATACATATATGTATGTTTGTATATAAATAAAATTTTCAGTTTTCCATCAACATCAAAACCAAAATCATTCTAAATATACACATACAACAACAAATTCTTCTTACCAAGCGCATAAAGGGGTTTTCTGCTGCTGCGTCTTCTTAATTATTGCTACCACAATGCACGCATGCGCGCCGAACCCAAGCCAACAAGCAAGAGCGATCACAGACGCTGCTGGCAACAAGCAAAACGCTTGCGTTGCATACTAAAAGTGCTAAAAGCGTAAGGATCTAAGCGGCAGGAAGTTCTAATGAGGCAGCAAAATGCAGAAGAACCGAAAAAAATTACAAAATTATTACACACAATTATTCTGTTTCCACATAGTCTTATATACTCAAAGCAAAGGCGCACCCAACTTTTTACTTTTATTACCAACAATAAATTTCGGGAAAATGTGCAGCGTGTCCGCAATGGATTTATTATAATTTTGTGTGGATTTACGTAATGCTTAGGGCATGCCGCTACTTGGTTATTACATAACGACTACGTATTAAATATACATACATATGTATATATGTATGTTAAAAGAGTATTGGTGTATGTATTAAAGTGTTTGTGTGCAATTAGGCAAATTTATGTGATTTTGAACGAAATCCATTTTAACACTTGCTGCCGACTGCCATAAGTAAACAAATATACTTGAACGCTCACATAAACACGCATGCGTGGGCACTCAAATGAGCCGCTCAACATTTCACACCAACTTCATGTAGGAAAAATCGTATTCAAATTAAAATCAAACAAGAAAAAACGTTACATAAATACGGCTGCATCGAGGCTATATACCCCTCACGGATGCTTTTCTTATGACATAAAGGGGTATAAACAATTTTTATCTTGATTTTTATCGTTCAGTTTGTATGGCAGCTATAGCTATAGTGGTCTGATCTGAACAATTTCTTCGGACATAATACCGTTATTTGGAAGAATAATGTGTGTCAAATTTCGTGAAAATATCTCCTTAAATAAAAGAGTTTTCCATACAAGAACTTGATTCCCACCGTTCACTTTATGTGGCAGCTATGCTCAATAGTGGTCCGATCTGAATCATTTTCGGAGATTCTAGCTTTGACTTGGAAATATCCATGCAAATTTTATAGAAGATATCTTGTCAAATAAGACAGTTTCTGATACAAGAACTTGATTTTGATCGACAAGTTTGCATGAGAACTATATGTTATAGTTGTCCGATATCGGCGGTTTCGACAAATGAGCAGCTTCTTAGAGAGTAAAGAACATGTGGGAAGTTCAGTTCGATATCTCAAAAACTAAGGACCTATTTCGCCTTTATGCAGATCAAAGGATATGGCTAAATCGACTCAGCTTGACACTCGGATCGTTTATGTTTCCTTCGAGGTTTTACAAACTTTGTGGCAAACTTTATATACATACACTGTTTAGGGTATAATCATAGCAACAGTCATTGTAAATATGGAAACTAGACACAGTTTTCTGTGGAATATTAAGAGGTCACATGCATGCATACATGCATGTGTATGGGAATTGCCTTCCTGCCATTATCAGAGCACAATATTATATTTAAAGTGAAACAAATTTGCGCGGCGACTTTGTACCGCTTTGTGGCATGCAGCGGCAGCAGTTGCGCCGCGAAGGGGTTACTTGAAATTTGGTGCGTGCGTGTTGCGGCGTTTGTACGCTCCAAACGCTAGGCTCAAACCGGGCTCAATAGCTTAGCGCTCACGTAATTATTCTAAAACTACTACTTTTTGTTGTTGTCATGTGTGGGTGTGTTGTTGCTGCTGTTTTTCAGTTTTTTCTGTGCGTTTTTTCAGTGCGTTTTGGTTTATTGCTGTGCTGCGCATGCGTGCCACCATTTAAAACGTGCTTAATGAAATTCTTAACACTTCGGCGCGCGCATATTTATTGGCTAGACAGTTGTGCGCTACTATTTACGCATTTTAAATATGTATCTAAGAGATTCAGTTACTTTGTGTTGATGTTTGTGTGTTTTATTCATTTTCATAACCTGAAGAGGATATGTTAAGTTTGTAACAAACAGAAGGAAATATCGGAGAAGCCAATAATATATGTATATGATATATATACATATATATGATATATATATAAAAATTATCATCGTGACGAGCTGGGTCGGTTTAGAACTCTTTGTTTTTTGTGAACTTTAGGCTACAACAATATAATTTGAGATGTATGTACAAATGTCTTTAATTTAAAAATACTTCAAGGCAGATTTTCAAGGTGAAACCTCACCCATAAGTTTTTTAACTTAGTGTAATCGGCTCCCAAAACGTTAAACCCGTTTTACCTAAACACTGTTTTCAGAGTCGGTGAGAAAATTTTATCCGAAACGGCTGAACGATCTTCTTAACCTTCATTGCTATATTTGTCAGATAATATTCGAATCACAATAAATTGGATTTTAGCTGTTTAAAGTGTAAATTTTTTCGCCAAAAATAACTTTTTTTGAGAAGCCATCATTTTCTCAAAAAACACTTAAATAGGGCTTCGATCATTAGCTATGTTCATCTATAATAATTTTTTTACTTTGGTTTTCGATCATTTTAACGAGAAAAATCGTGCTCATCGTCCTTTCGGAATTCAAAAATTTCTAAAGTGAATCCCCTATTAGTAAATTTTTATATTCCTTAAGAGGCTACATGGGTTACGGGTTTCAAAAAATCGATTTTTTTACTGTCTTATTAAATTCTACAGCCTCGAGATGCGCTCGAGGCTAGCTAGGCTAAGTGCGTCGTCTTTAAACGCGTTTTTCTCGAAACTATAGTTTTTTTTCCTTCGTCCAATTTCTAAGTTAAGATTTTAACTAAAACACGTATCATCACTTTAGATGATCCTATAAGGAATTATCCTGAAAACGCTGCTAGCGCATCTTTTTTCCCGAGGGGTCGCCGAAAATGGCGTCGCAATTGCCGAGTTTAAAATATTTTTTTCCAAAAATAGAATTTCCTTGTTAATAGTGTATGTTTGTAACAATGAAAAATTCTAATAAAATCTTTCATTTTATTATTGTTGAAAACACACTGTTTTTTACCCGAGGAAAGCCATGTTATTCTTTAACATTTCCGCCTTCTGTATTGATAACATTCTGACAGAGAACTTTCCTTTAACATTCACTGTTTCTGATGATATACATTACAGTTTGCAATGCTGTTAACACAACATGTTAAAATAATTATTTATGTACACTCTCTGCTGTTTCGTGGCAACATTTCGAAAACACATTCGCAAACAACATTACAGTGTATAAGACTGTAACACTCAACTGAATACGCTACTTCAACCTAACCTTGCGCTGTTAATGTAATTTTTTAACTAACGGATGGCAAAATCACACGTTAAAGCGAGATAGCTGTAATACTTTGTATGAAAACCAACAAAGTTGCGCAGCCGGAAACAAGGCAGAGCTCACAGAGCATAAGCTAACAGTAAGTGTAAAAAAATGGCGAATGAGCAAAATGCAACTGTTACAAAATGGTTTACAGCGCCAATGAGCACGCTTTGTCCCAGTAACAGTGATGGCGCACGACTTTTAATATAACAGTGATTGAAAACTCTGAACTAAATAGAATGCAGCTCCTGAATTTTGGAGCAAGTGCTCCTAAAATGATTCACACTCACTAAACTAGTTGGTCTCCGCCTCGACTTTTTAACATTTGAGAGCGCACACGTGTTGTTGCGCATGCAGCGATTTTGCTGAGCAGCAAAAGTGGTGGTTTGCTTTTGTTGTTGCTTTTAAGTTACCATCGCTGCTAGCAATCCATTCGCTTGTGTGATATTCTATGCGGCTCTTGTTGCTATTGCTGTGTGTGCTGTTTATGATTATGAGAGGCTATCAAAACTTGACTCTTGTGCAGCAACAACACTGTTAAGGCATCAAATTGTAACATACATAAACCGGTAGTTGTAGTTGCAGAAGAGGAGGTGACCATCGTGCAACGACCGAGTCAAATCAAGTCAAGTCAAGTTGCTAACGTTGCCGTCGCTATTGGTGTTGTTGTATGTTGAGGCGTATAATAATGTTGGAATATGACGGAAGATATGAGCGCTGGATATGTATGTATATACATACATATGTATATATTCAGTACTCATGTTTTGCTGTGACTCCCTGCAAAGTATTGGTTCGGTTTCATTACATTTTTTTCCGTTTTGTCTGTTCCTTGTTGCTGTTATGTATGTGGTAAGACTATTATGGGTGCTCTAGCGCCGTCGTAATGTGAATATGAGAGTTTTAATTTATGAATTATGCATTTTATATATACATGTATATACATACATATGTATGTACATATTCAAACTCAATAATTTTAACATATGTATGTGATCTTCTAATGTGCATTCAAATCATTGTATCTAGTGTTAAAGGGAATATTCAAATTCATTATTGTATAGTTGCATTATGTATTGTGGATTGATTTTTGTTTTTGTTTTTTAACAGTAAAAGAATAAAAGTACAAGTTTTGTTGTTGCATATTCTTTTGTTTTTTACCCTAAACTATCAATAAATATTATAACGTTTACCTGATGACTGTTTATTCAGAGTAATTTGACAATTTTTTGAAAGTTAGGATGAGTTGTAGCGTATGCACAGCACTGTACATATATGTATGTATATACATATGTATGTACATGCATATATACAGACAATTTAAGTAGTTACATAAATGTTGATGAATATGTATGGACATACGTATTTATATATGGATGTATGTATGTATGTATCTTTGGAAAACTGACATATTTTAAACCAAAAAAAAAGTTCCCCAACTTCTGACATGATTCCGATCGACTGAGTAGCTGAAACAAAAAAATTTAAATTCAAAATAATTCTGAAGAAAAGTATCGTTTTTTTAGGTGAAAAATTGTCGTTTTTTTAATGCCAATCAAAAAGATCGTAGGTCATTGTATAGTAAATATATTCAAAAATACTCCGATTTATGCCTGCGAGTGGTCGCTCTTTAGAATGCTGCTATTCAAAACCTATGCAAGATATGACCTTGCTGATTTCATACGATATTTTTGAAATTTATACATATATATTTTGGGTTTTTCGCATTATTAAAAAAAAAATAATAATTCGTCTTCTGCTGGGAGCTTTGGCTTTTTTGGCCTTGACTTTTTGAAAATGCAAATAGATCAAATATGGTTCAAAAATATGTATTTTTAACCAAAAAATCTCTGTATTAATAGGACATAAGGAAGTTACTTTACCCCAAACTATATAAAAGAAACAACAAAAATTTGATTATTGCATAAAATCAAATTTTTTGTGAAACATAAAAATAAAAAATTCAAAACTTGGTTATTTGAACTTTTGACATAAACTTTGAGGTTATATTGAAAAAGTGTTAACACATTTATTTTCATTGCCTATAGCTTTTGTGTGAGAGTTTTTTCCACAGCACTATTAGTGTTTCTAAAAATCGAGATACACATAAAGACTCAAACACACTACGCCCTAACACTTCCACCTCTCAGATTATGAAAAAATATTTTTTATGTATTATATTTTATATTATATTTTCTTCCTTTCCCAAGGAGTTTCCCTGGTCTATTTTACATATTCGAGTGTAGCTATAGATTTCCATATAAAAATAAGTCGTATCTAACCTTTTTTCGGACAATTCCTCAACATCAAATATATATAAGATAATACTTGACTTTTTTGTAATAGAACGTTCCCTGAACAGTTATGGAAAAAATAATAGCGTAACCTGTGGGAAGGGCGAATTTAATTAAGTCTTTTGGGTTCATTGGATAGGAACCATTGATATACATATACGGTATATCTATGTATGTATATGATGAATCCATCAAGCATAAACACACTGGCGATAAAGCTATGAATATTTTCCCAGATAATAATCAGAGAGAGATATGATTAAATATAAGATCCTCTAAGCTTATTCGCTCAGTAAATAATTCAATTTCTAACTCCAACTTTCTATTACCAGCAAAAAAAAGTGAGCTGTAAACACTCACAATGAAACTAACCCGCTACCATAACTCACAAATATACATATAACTGTTTTTCCCTGCAAAAATTAAATTTAAAAAACCCAACTGCAGCCACTCAAGTTTACGCCCATTTCTGGAAACACATAAATATTATGGAATCCGCTATATTTCATAGATTTTTCTATCTCAATCCGAGTAGCAGGTACTGTAAATTCACTACTTATTGTGCGCTGAATGCGCTCTCAGCTAACACTCTCCCAACTAGGGGTGAGTTATGAATTTTTCCACATTTCATATTACATATTATTGGTTAATGCCATAAAAACAAAAACAAAAGCAACGCCAAAACGCAGAGGGCGTCAAACTACCTTGGAATGATGATATTTGCTATATAAAACACACACACATTTACATATTTACACATTTTTATATAAAAGTTAGCATTGGCACCCAAGCAGCCAAGCAATTTTTGTTTGTGTGTGTGTGGAAGTTCAAGAAGTTTAACAGTTTTACTAAGAAAAAGTGAGCGTTATAAAATAAAAATGGAATCAAAGCTCACCTCTGGCTTAAGCTTCGCTGTCGCTGCCAACGCTGCAGCCGCTGTTAACGCTGCTGAATTGGCTGACTGCTCTGCAGTCGCACATAATTTTGTTGGAAAAATTAAAAAAAAAAGTGAAAGAAAATTGTCTAATAAAAAATATGAGCAACAGTCTGTGGCGGTGCTCGTAATGTGAGCTGCCATACTTCGCTTTCTGTAAGGTAAAGCTGCAGATATGTAGGTGTTGCGCTTTAAGGAGCAACTTGTGGGTAGGACCTGCGCATTGAAGTGCTTTCATGTTTTGCACCGTCGTCCAGCGTATTTTGATTTTTGTATGAATAGGTGCTATGCGCTCTACTTGCTTGATGCTCCTTCTTACACACACACATACATATACTACATACATATGCACATTAATATACACATACATACATTCATAAGCACATATGTACCTACACTCATACATTAGTATGTACTTAAGTTAAATCAAATTTATTTGCTCCCTACCGCTTCCATATGAGTTTGTTAGTTTGTTCAAATATGGCAGTATAAATTTGTTGCAGTAATTGGTTTCACTTGGAAATTGTATTTCTAGAGGATTTATGAGGTTGAGACTTGAATAAGTTAGAAGAGAAAATATTTTAATTTCATCTTAAATTAGTGACAATTACTAAATTTATACACTAACATATTTTTTAAAATAAACTTTCTAAAAAAGTTTGTCTTGACTGAAATAAAGGAGCTCTCTTGGTGTGACAACCGGAAAAAAGCAATTTTTGGGAATTAAAAAATACAGTATTAGTTGTTTTAAAATTCTAGAGTTTTATTTATACATATGGTATTTCAAGAATCCACAATAAATTTTTTTATTAAGAAAAAAATTTAATTTTTTCGAACTACACGCGATCTCCGATGCTTCTGAAAAGGACCATTCACAAAAACGGACTACAATGATTCCGACCGTGAATGAAACCGAAAAAAAGTTATCTCTAGAATATATTATCCATACAATGTCCTAAGGTCAAAAGAATCACAACATGGCCGTGTTTTTTTAAGTGGTTTTGGTCATTTTAGCCTTTGGTTCATTTAGCCTGCTGAATTCCGATTTTGGTTCAGAGCAAAAAACAGGTGGATCAAGATATGGAGAACTATTTACAAAGCATATAGCAAAAATTTATAGTATTCGGATGATTTGTCTTCTTGTTATCACTTCAGCGAATTTGAAAAATGTATTTCGAAAAAAACACATTTAAAGATAATCTGATGGAGCTGCTCTAGCTAGCTATACTTAAAAAGATTTAAAATTTTAAGACGGTATTCTTAAAGGCATGACCTTTCGAAGTATGAGAAAATTTGTTTGTTTATAGATTTTTAACACATCAAGTATAAGATTATGATTTATGGCTTAAAGGTCTATTGATGAATTCGGAGTTAAAGATAAGTCTCCATTAATTTTCTAAGGCACTGAAAATTTAAAAATACCACTTTTTGTCATTTTGCCACTAGAGACATTATTCCATCAGTGTAAAACTTTCATCAGTGTAAGTCAAAATTTCGAAATTTCCAAAACGGAGGCGAGCGAATCTCCGTAAAATTTCATTGGTGGCTTGCGTGGCATTCTTCTCTTTTTAAACAAAAATTTACAAATATTTCGAAATTCTTCATTATTTTCACTCATTTTTGAATAGCTGTAACTTTTTTTCAACTTCCCCGAATTAAATTTTTTTTGGTTAAATGAAGCTTAAAATCTCACCTTTTCAACACTATGTGGTAGGACGCAAAGTGATTGGTAGCACTGGAGCTATACGACTGCAACGACATCTATTGACGAAATACGAAAAGACTTTTTCGACTACCCAATATATTTCTTGGATCAATACGGATATAATGAAATAAATTATAAATATTAAATATTGCATGATTTGAAATATTATTTTACATCTAATGTTAATGTAAAATTTTTTAAGAATAAAAATCTCCCAATTAAATTGTTAGCTTCTTTCGAGATATCAACACAGATAAAAAAAATTTACTTATTTTACCAACTGAGTAATATTTTTATAGAACTAACTGTTAAGTCAGAAAATTTTTTTAAATTTTGGTAAAATCCTATACTAGTCTAACCTTCTAACCAGAAAGTACAGTTTAGAAAAATATTTTATCTATAAATGAGATTTCCTTAATTTAAGTAATTTTAAAATACAATTTTTGATCGTAAATTTCGAAAAAAAATTTTTAATTTACTTATAAAACATATACATACATATATATTGCAAGAAAGTAGTTAGGGACGAGAAATAAAGACTCCACAAAAACCATATTCAAATCAGATTTTTGAGATACAAAGGTTTTCCAATAGCGGTAATCCCTCTGCAGGCAATTCCGAGGGTATACCTTATAAAAAAAAATGTCTTATAAGTAGCTTACATAATTTAGAATGATTCTCGTGCAAATAATATCTATGTATGTATGTATACCACATACCGCAGCACTAAATATTCCAATTCAAAAACAATTAAAAATGTACCCATTTATGTATGTACAAGTCTACTTAAGAATCAGCGTGTCATTATCCTCTTAACTGCCTTTTGCAATTTGAGGCACGTTCTACGAATTTTTTGAATGCCATTACTAAAAACCGACATCTTAACTACTTTTTCGCAACTTTCTCGTGGCGTCAAAAACCACAAGAAAGTCATTTATTTTAAAGTTTCTAAATTATATATTCAATTAGTGTTTTACAATGACTTTTTCATGCTAATTGAAATCTAATGAAATTAGAATAAAGACAAGATAGAAATTTAAGCTAAGAATATACATATGTATATGTATATGTATATGTCTTAATGAATTATATGTATATACGGTACATAATATATACATATGTGTTAAAAAACACGTAAATATATGTTACTTACTGCCTAACGGTGCTTTTATAGCTAATATAAAAATTCTTTGCAACAAGCGTGTGCTGCGAAAATAAAATATAAAGCAATTTCATAAAAAAAATCAAATCAGCTACAATTTAAAAATAACAGCAGAAATGTTGGCGTTTAAAATTCAAAGTACATACAAAACGTTTCAGTATAAAAATACCAACTACAACAAAACTGAACAAAAATGGTATATGCGGAATTTAAGATTACCGCTTGGGAAACAGAAATATGGGTGTAAATGCAAGAAATGTGCACATTTACATATAAACTTATATCTGTATATGTATACATAATATAGCACTACATGCCTTCGTATATAATTGAAAAAATGAAAATGCGCAATAAAACAAGCGGAAAGGGGGGCAAAATGGCAATAAAAAAAATCAACGTACCCGACCAATTGCCAAAAGATACAAAATCAAGAAAGCGAGCAACATTTAAGAAAGTGGGAGTTACCTTCGCCGTAAGCAATGAAGATAGAACAACAACAGCAACAAGAACCTATAAGACACTAGCGACGTGAATGACGAACGTACAGCAGTTGTGATGTTGATGGATGGCTCATAATATTCATACATACAAATAACTGCAACAATAACAAATACAACAGCGGCAGCAACCTGCAGAAGCTACAACACTACTACGCACACACACATGCATTTACTTACACACACACACCTGCACGAAATCATGGAAATATAAAAACCAAGCATATACATATAGCCAACGGTAGCGAGCACAAGAATCTAGCACATTGTTGTTGTTGTTATGACTGCCACCGCTTTGCGCCTTGTGCCTTGCAAGACAAAAATCTTATAAGCCAAATTATTAAAAAAGCAAAAAAAAGTAGGCGACCAGCAGCATAAGCAACAATCCACAAGTGGCTGTATGTGCAAAAGAGAAGACACGCAGCGCGCACTCGCTCCTGCACACTTACACAAACTGCCACTGCGGCGCTGAGAAAGAAGGTTGGGCGCGCGCATGCATAGAAAACGGAACCGTCTGCCGTCTGCCTACGTGTGCGTGTGTGTATGCATGCTGCCAACCTGCCAAGACATGATATGAATGAATTATGATAAATTATTAATCGCTGGGCCATTGGCGGTGCTGGTGTGAAAGAGAGCGCGCATGCCAGTGAGCGTCGGGTGCCGAACGTCTGGTCGACGCCATTGGACCACCACAGTGCGAGTGCAAGCGAGATGTGAGAATTGCGAGCAGAGCTTGGTTTTAAAAGTCGGACGCGCTCTGTGTGGGTATGAGTAAAAATGATGGAGACGTTAAAAAATGTTTGCTCAGAACATTGGAAAACATTAAAGAAATATGAAAGCGCTGCCAACAGCAAAATATAAGTATGCACATGCATGCATACATAGATAATAGTTATTGGGGCAGAGGTAGGCAGTCGCTGGTACGGTACAAATAACAACAATGTGTACAGTGTAAAAGCCAATAAAAATATCTTATGGATTTTTTTTTACATACTTGGCTGATTCGAAGGATTGGTTGGATGTGAAGGATTTTGAAGACGTATCGCAGCGTACAGTGTGTCTTAAAGTTCTGCATAAAGATGTGGTGATTCAACTTCCAATGAAAGGAAATAATGAAACATACCTGTGTAAGGTGCTTTTCAAAATTTCCACAATAATCTGAAATAGATTAATTAGAAAAATTCATATTATAAAAGGTGAGATAATTTAGTGTGAAATATGTATATAATTTTTTCGACTTGAACAAAATACACCTTGATGTTATTACTATTCATATAAAGTTTTTAAATAATTTGATTGGTCTTATGGATCCTTTTTATCTAATATAATTTTTATTTTATTTTTTTAGAACGGCTAAACTTATTATATTCCATTGGGGTTTTAAATAATGCAATAAAATGACAATTAAATTAATTTTTTTTACTTTGTAATCCCGCAAATCTTGATTAGAAATTATTTTCAATTTTTTAATCGCAAACACCTGATCCGAAAACCAATAATTAGTTAAAAATCAAATTTTAATGTTAAGCATAGAAAAGAAAAATTAAAAAAAAAATATATTTCTTTATTACTAACAAGCTTGTGAATTAAAAATTTAAAAAATTATGTTTTGCCGGGTATATGTAGATATGTATATGTAAATTCCAGCCCATTACGGTTATATAAACTCGATTTTCATGGAACGGTTATATAGGGCGATGGAAAGCCTACATTTAAACTCAATTCAACGGATCTCCGATATTTTTCATTATGTATTCGATGAAGACACCATTATTAAAAAATATTAATAACTTTTATGAAGTACCTCTCAACTTAGTATTTCCATTTACATACATTGTACTCGGCAAATTATTTTAAATTTTTTTATTTCAAGGGGAATAACATATTGTTCCTCTATTAAAAGCATGAATAGTTCCGAAGCTTTAAGTATTTTAGACTTTTAAATTAATTTACATTCATACAAATAATTTACAAACTACCGGATACTGTCTATGTAAGTTTTATAATGATAAATATAAAACTAAAACACAGAAAATTGAATAAAAAATTCCACTTCATGCATGCCTTTAATTTTTATATTTTTTATGAAAATTAGTGCAAAAAAAATATGTATACATACATATGTACATACACACATACATATATTTTTTTAAATATTAAAATTACGCTGTTAGTGTAAAAAATACCTGAAAAATGATTGATTTTACTGTAAATGTGAAATATTACTTATGAAAAAATGCTGATTGAATATTCTATTAAGTCGAAAAAAAATTTTAACATAAACTCTTTTCCAGTGAAATATTTTTATGTTTGTGCATTCACATTTCTACTTAGCATACGTAAACCCAAGTTTTCTCTTCACTATTTCTTATAACCGAATAAAACATTTGCTACTTCGTTATACTGTACCCACCTCCCATTTACATGAGTATGTACATATGTATGCATGTACAATGCATGTAATATGAGCAAGGTGCAAAAGAGCACACGAATATGAAACAACGGCGACAGAGGTATTCATAAAGCGCTCCATAGCGCAGACACCACTATCAGGTGTAACAGTAACAACAAAACAAAAAACAAATAATAAACAGCACCAACAAATCACACTAACTTGTAACAGAGTAAAAGTTCCATTATGTATTTGTTGTAGTTATAAAAATTGCAAAATATGTAGACGTGAATAAATGAATACAAGTCAATGCTGGCAGTCCAACAAGCAAGCACCCTATTGAAATGCACCAACAGCAAGAAGTAAAATTAACACGACTAAAAAATCAACAACGGTATACGAAGTCAACAGCAGCGAACAGCGATTGACTGCACAGAGTGTGTTTACGGAAGGAAATGTTACTGTTGTGCATATACTTGTATGTTTACAGTGCAGAGCGCATGCAGACAAGCACAGAATGTAGTGGGAAAAAATGAAATAAGTGGCAACAAAGAAAACAACACTGCTGTGGCTCATAATTTACTAATGGAAATCATAAATGTACATGCAAGGAGTAGCAGCAACAGTGCAGTTAACAGCGCAGTCAACTGTGCAGTCAACACTGTCGTCAATAACGCAATAACAGCGCCGAGCGAACAGGTAAATGCTGTTACCAGTGGATATACAGACGAGTGAACTTGTCGTGCGTTGCTGCGAAAATAATGTTTGTTGTTGTTTATATTGATATCTGTTTTTCTTATTTGCCAGTGCTTTATTATTGTAGAGAGCAACAATAAGATAATTACATTACGCGAAAGTGGTGGGTGTGAGTGAAAAAGTCTGCTACATGCTGTTTGCTGTCTGACTGCGCTGTCACTGACTGTATGGACTGTTCGTGCAGTGAACCGACTGTGTGTGCACGAAGGTGAGCGACTGCATAACAGTGTTCAACGATTTACCGTAGTATGAATGAGACAAAATGCGCCTATTGGCAGTAGCGTGGCGTGTGTGTGCATGTATATGCATGCATGTGTCATATAGGAATTATTGGTATAAAAATATGATGATGGAAGAGAGCAGCGCAAGCAACAACAGCAAGTAATGACTACACGTATATATGAGTTGAGCGCAGCGCACTGTGTTTATGTATGAGCAGCACCAAGTGGCGTTGGGTAAAAAGAGTAAGCGAATATGAAAAATATTATTGAAACATATAGCAATAAGTGTGTAAGGTGAAGGAATATGAATAAAAATGGACTAGTGCATATGTGTGCGGGTATGAGTGGATTGCTGCTGAGAGGCAGGTCGCAAGATTATATGAGTATGGAATTATATGACTTTTTTTCAACCACCTAAATAAAACTTAATGCTTGCTTGTATGCTGGTGAGAGGAGGTGGCATAAAAAAGTAATAAAATTGTAGCAAAGTACGATCCAGCCAGCAGTGGCGGCAACAATGAGCGTATGAGCAGTGAGTGGCAAAGCAAAGGTGTGCGCGCCTATGTGTTTGTATATGTATATATACAGTGTATATGAATGTAGCGTGTATACATATACATCATAGGCAGCGCAATAAGAGTCGTTTTTGGACTGATCTGTTTTCAAGCAGGCCATAAACAGCACAAACGGCGTTGGCGTCAACGTCAGCGTCACTGTCGCTATGCCTTAATTCTTATTGCGAACGTTACGCTGACGCTGCTTGCACGCCGTGTATTTTGTATATTTTTGTTTGAGTGACTTTTTGGTCGCTCGATTATTATTGTTTGTGTCAGTGCTATTTTGACGCGCGTGCTGAACGTTCGTACACTAGAAGTGTGGTACGGTGATTTGATGATGTGTGGCGTTTCGTACACGAAAAGAACTCAGTACAGAAAATAAAGGAACAAGTAGTAATAGTAAAACGTAAGAAATAAGATATCAACGTGTTGCGTCGAGAGTAATACATAGTGTGTTTGCAAGGCGGTTAGTCGTTACGCGAACTGATAATTGATTGATGGCATTGAATTTAGTTAACTTGACGTTAAAAAAGTGTGAATCAGTGAATTTATATACGAATTTCTAAATGGATTTTTACACAGAAGCAACAATTATTATAAAATGCACGAAAAAATATTTAAAAAAAATATATAATAAAATAAGTTCAACAAATAGTGACAATCAGAAATAGCGTGAATAACTGTAATTTTGAAATAATAAAAAACAAAAAAGCGGTAAAGTGGAAGACTAAGCAAAACTATAAGCTAGTAAAAACTAGTCACATAAAAAAATTGCCGACGGCAAAACAAAAGCAGCAACAATAAAATTTTTAACAAGCTAAAAAGTTTGATAACAACAACTGCAGATTGCAATTACACATTTGTTAGCAAAACGATATTAATTGCTTGTATTACAATTGGTTGCCGCTGAGGAGCGTGTAAAATAAATTGCCGGTAATAGCAACAGTGTTCTGAACGCTGAGCGCTACAAAGTGTCCAAAACAACCACAACCACAACAACAACACACCAAACTCGCAGAAATACGCTCACATTATATATGCGTACATAATACATATGCAAGTAGGCGCAAGCGTGCGTGTGTGTGTGTGTAATAAGAGTAGCACTTAAAAGTCATATAACATTGGTAGGCTGCAGGAGGCGCTAGCAGCAGCGCAGTAGCAGCGGAACAGCGACGCAACGCCAATACGATTTTTCATCATCAGCGGTGAAATAACACAACAACACAAACAAAAAAACATAAAATAACAGTAACAACAACAACAGCAGCAGCAGCAGCAATCTAACATTAAGTACACACATGAGAAGGCGCAGCAGCGGCAGCAACAATAGCAACAACAGCAAATAAATTAAATTGTAAGCAACAGCGACACACGGAATTTATTGATATTACACATTATGAGCGGTGGCGAGCATTATTAAAGTTTAAATGAATATGATGATGACAGTTGATGACGGCAGCGTGTAGCGTAAACAACAAACCGTAGATACAACCGACTTACCGCTTCAACCAAAAACCAACCAATAGCTAGTCCAACAGGCAAACAGCAATCAGTAAAACTAATTTCAACACGGTATTACAGCAAAGCCGCCGGTTAATACACAATACGCGGAGCGCTTCAATTATAATAAAATTTAATTTAACAAAATTTAATACAGTTTAAAAAGAAAATTGTTATAATTAAAAAATATTAATATCGTTTCAAGAGAGAATTAGTCTAATTTAAAAAAATTACTTTAATAAAAAAAATTCATATAATTTAAAAATAAAATTCACAATAATTTTACGCGTAAATATTTAAAACAAAAACATCAACTTGCATTAAAAAGCTTTTACAAAGTATTGAAAATTTGTAAAAAAAAAATTCTTCGTTTTTAAATGTCAAAAATTCTACGCTAATGTCGCGCTTAATTTACGCCACAATAAGCAGCACCAGCTATAAATCGCAGTCGCGTTCGAAGCGGAAAATTTGTGCAAATTTATAACTTGCAACAGCAACTGTAATTAACGCGTTTCGTATGTGTGCAACAATTTTTATTTAATGCTGCTCAAAGCAATTCAATCAAGCAGAGCCAAGCTTGTCAACCAAAAATAATAGCAAATAAGTGTGCAAGCTAATTTTTCAACTACGAAATTTGCTTACAATAAAATATATGCATATATATAGAAAATATTTTTTAAATGAAAAATCATATATCAACTGTTCTGTGTGAAATGCGTAGTGATTTCAAAGATAATCATCAAGAAACAATTAATAAAATGATACAATTTGGCACCGTTAAATATGGTATCGTCAAACAATTGAAAGACCGTGCGCACAGCGTGGAGAAAGGTGAGTGTGCATTGAATATTGCAAAATTAAATTAGTTTTAAAGCTGCTGCTGTGTTTTAGGTGTGATTGAGAAGCTGTGTTGAACCAAAATAAAAAAGGAAAAGTGCTAAATATTAACGCTTAGCAAAATTATACAATTTCGAGGTTAGAAAATATGTATGTGAAATCTAGGACAGATTGCGATTTCCAAAACTACACAATTTTGTTTGTGGAAAAGCGGAAATTTGTGCTTTGAAAAAGTTTTTGAAAATTGTTATCATATCTTCTGGTAACTAATAATATTTGTGCTAATATTTACAGCGTTGCTATGTATAAATTAGTGCATAGTGGCAAAAAAATTTATAAATTAAATAGCAGTTACAAGATTTTGTTCGAAAATTCGCTTTGTTTCCAAAGAGAAGCTGGTGTAATATTTTTAAAGAAGACTTGTTATAAAAGTTATTAAAAATATATATTTTTTAACATAATTATAATTTATAGTTAAAATTTATTAAAAAATTATATGTTATAACGCAACCATTTTCATATTCTATTAAATATTTAGAATCAGTTTTAAGAAACTTTTTTTCATGGAAGCGGCTTTATAAATTATATTCAATGAATATTGTTTAAATAAAATAATAATAATTTCTGTGTCTAGAATATGTGCCATATTCTTTCAATTTTGTACAAACTTGTTTTCATTGAGTTATAAAATTCATAATAAAAAAATTTAAAGTAATCAAAAAACCGTAACAGACGTTTTTTTTTTTGAAAAAAATAAAAAAATAAGAAAATAATTAAATAATCAAATTTACGAAAAAATCGTTATAGACCTTTCTTGAAGAGCCTTCAATTTTTTTCAAAATTCACAAAACGAAATATTGTTTCAAGTAGTTGGCAGTGAATGGCAAATTTTTTTTCTATTAATAGGAAAAAAATAGAAAACCGTTAGTCGAGGGATCTTTCCGCTACAATGGAGAGTTCATACTTAGAGAGCTTTCTTTGAGGTGTCTATCAACCAAATTTTCAGAGTACGAAGCAAAAAAAATCGATCTTTTTTTACCCATGATTATTTATAAACGACTAAGGAAGTCAATATTTTTAACTTAAATCGAAGAACATTAGGGAGTTTTATATTTCTCATACTAAATTGCTTGATTCAAGATTCAAAAATTTTCTTCAATGAAGATGATATACAATTTACCTAAACATTATAAAAACATTTCAAATTATTTAAAAGTGGTAAATTTTAAATTTTTTCAAATATTTTTTTTTTAATTCCGAAATTTATCTTTAAAAAATATTTATTTGCCGTTATAAAACTTTCCAATTCTTTTCGAGAATTTCTTTTAGTTAGAAAATTTATCTTAAAAAATATTAATTTTTTTCGATTATATTTTTTTAAGTTAGGAAATTTATCTTAAAAATTATGCAATTTTAAAAAAAAAATTTTTTAGGAAAAGTTTTAAAAAATATTTATTCGCCATAATCAGAAAATTTAAAGTTTGCATAAAATTCCGATTTATGAAATTTTACTTAAATAAATTTCAAATATTTGTTGCGTTTTTCGTATGAACATACAGAAAAATATACATACATATATGTATAGCACATAATATCCTTATTAAGAGCTACTTTACGACTTGCCGTCGGTGTTTTTTAAAAGATTTTTACTTTAAAAATTTTCTTCTAAAATGTTGAAACGCTTCATTTTCGAACTCTTTGAACTTTCGTTAACATAAAAACGTACTGTTATTTTTTACTATAACAAATATTTATGTACATTTTGTATAAAAATGTTTTTATAAAAAACATGAATAAAAATTTAATTTAATTTTTTTTATTTTTTAGTTTTTAAGAGTTGGGTGCGAATAGATTTTGAATTCTAGTGATTTTGTTGGCTAATATTTACAGACTCTTTTTGGACTTCTTTCCCATTTTTTAAAACCTACAAATAGTAAAATATTATTAAAAATATTATATTATATTTAAAATATTATTTTTACTATCGTCAGCTTTGAGCATTTCCAAATGAGGTCACATCATTTAATATTTTTTACTTTTTAGATGATTTATCAGCAAAAAAATTGAAATTAAGTTTTTTTATTGATTACGATTCACATATTTGGGGTAACGTGTCATAAAGCATCGTAAAGTCAAAAAATCACAAAATTTTATGCTAGTGTAAAAAATTTGTTGTTGGATTGCATACTAAAATAAGTTTACGCCAATACAACTCTGAACGCTATGTTTTCGAATCGTTATAACTTATAACTTTATGATACTAGTATGTGAAACCCCTAATTATATGTATATGTAGTGTCATAAAATTTCAAGCAGCTGCTTTCAGACCCAAAACCCAAAACCCAAATTTTCTTTCAATATGAGTGGTTTCAGTATATCGCTTTTCCTTCGTTTCTAAATTTATGAAAAATGATGTTACGTTATTTTGCATTTTAGGCGACGATATGCTTCTTCTATTATTAAATATTATAATTTTTCTCAAGGACGTTCATATAATTGATTTATATATAGTTTTCCAAATCAATTTATGTCTAAATCTACTTAAAAAATTCACTTTCATATTTACAAATTAATTTAATTGCATTATGTCCCTACACCTACACGCGCCCATACATACATAATTTCAAAAACAAAAACTTAAAACACAACGCAAACATAAATATGCATTTCAATTTGCTGTAAAGCTTAATTAAAAACGCCTTAAAAGCCGTTGAGACAATTCGAAAAATATTAACGCTAAAATTGGCAAAAGCGGACACTGCCAGCGCTAAGAAAAATTAAAAGAAAAAACAAAAAGCTAAATATTTTATGACATAAAATTTTTGTAAGCGCAAATCTACAAATATATAAATAAATAAACATATTTACACACGCACATATCTGCATGCATACGAGTATATAAAATAATATGATAGGTAGCCGCCAAACCAACACACCTAATATTTTTGTATGCAAATTTTGCTTTCAAAATCAATTAAAAAATTATATAGGTATGTATATGTGAAACTACTTTGGGCGCACAGGCATTTAAATAGCAAATATTAAAGAAAAAATAAAAATAAGAGAAAAAAGCGCAAATGACAGACAAAAATTGTTGAAAAAACCGAAGTTGAGGAAGATGAGCCAGAGGCTGCATGAGAAATATACAAATATGTGTTTTTATTGTATTTTTCAACTGAAATGGACCGGTAGATGCGCCTAAGTAAGTGATCTGACGCTCTGCAGTCGATTGGTGCGCCGTTGTTGGTTGCTTATTATGCCCATTAGGTGCTTGTCTTCAATGGCTACTCAGTTGCCGGCTTGGGTACGCTAACTGCTGGTGACACTTTTTTCGGACTTGTTGTTGCCGCCGAAATTATATTCAACTTTTGCTCGTTTGATTAATCATAAAATTCGGTTTAGCGCTTAATAATAATCCATAATAAAGCAACAAAATTGAATTAATAAATAATTAAAAATATATTATGTGTGTATTTATGTATGTTTGTGTGTGTATTTATGTATATTGTTGAGCGTATATGATGATACATACCTATTGTTTTGTGTGTGTGTGTTTTCAAAAGCGCGTGTATGAAAATTTGAATTTTTATGACACATAGATAGTTTCTTGTAGATGCTTATGGCTTTTTAAGCGACTTCTTTTATCAGCTTCAATCAAAACTAAAAGCCTTTGCGCTGGTCTAAAATGCGTTTTGATTGCTTATATTTGTTATAGTTCAAAAATATGCTTTGACGTAAGCAAAAAATTATGGTTATTATAAACAAAATGTCGGCAATGTGGCAATTTTGAATAGTTATCAGTAAATATGAATAAAATTTGTGGTTATAGTTATAATTAGCGAAGCTAGTTTATGGCCGTTATGAGGTTTTTTGTGCTTAATGTGTGTTTTTAGTGTATATACATATGTATGTATATTATATGCTATATATTTGGTCCTCATGAACCAATTTCTGGAAGAAAGTCTCAAAATTTTTATATGTATGTAAGAAAACTGAAGAAAATATGAAGAAAAAATAATTTTTAGGTTCATATCCTAAAATGAAATTCAAAATCTTTATTTGGATTATTTTATAGCTTACTCTCTTTCAAAATTCTTTTAAACTTGTTTTGAAACAAATCTACGGGTAAATCGTTTTACTTAAATTTTCATATATTGCTGCTTAAAATAAAAAAAAATTTAAAAATAATATAAAAAAATTAAATAATAGTATATAAAAATTAAAATTAAAATTTAAAAAAATTAAATAATAATTAAAGAAATTAAAAAAATTAAACAATAATTAAAAAAAATTATATATTAATCTAAAAAATTAAATAATAATTAAAAAAATTAAATAAAAATTTTCAAAAAATGTAATAATAAAAAAAGTTGTATGATAATTATCCAACATTTCAGGTATTAAAGAAGACCTGTAGGTGTATGGATGGCGTGACAGCCAGCCAGTATAACCCAGCCTAACCTATATAATATTATTTTCACCGCCTTCATCAGCTTTTTATTAAATTTTAAGGAAGTAAGACTAGTCTAAAAGGGCCGCTTGATAACCAATGCCATTTTATATGAAAATTTTCGTTTCAAATATGTAAGTTTGAGGGCTCTGAGCTATTTTATACTATTCTAAGTCAACAGGAAAACTCATTATAGCACCGCAAGACAGGAAGCTTTTAGGAAATGATAAGCCAGAACAAAAAAAAAAAACAAAAAACATAACAGGAAAAAGTTAAAAATAAATAAATAAATAGAAAAAATAGCCGACAATAAAATCAGCGTTATTTAAATATTTAATAGCGCACAGAGCAACATAAAACATAAATGGCAACCCACGCATCAGCAATGCGCGTGCAGTCTTTATTTATTCCGCAGAAATCGAACTAAACAAAATATATATATAAAAAAAAATACAAAAATAAAAATTAAATAGAACCAGAAAAAAATTATCTCCGCCTGCACTCAAAATACTCTTAATACTCTTTACAGTTTCATTTTAATAGCATAAAAGGGAATAAAATATTTTAATATATTGATTTTGATCCATCAGCTTGTATGGTAGCAGTACCCTATAGTTTCACAATTTCACAAAAGACTATAACTTTGCCTTTGGAAATAATTTACGCTAAAACTTCGTGAAGAAAGCTTTTCAAATAAAAAAGTTTTCCATACAAAGACTGTAAACTTTTTATCGTTCAGTTTGTATGGCAGCTATATGCTTTAGTAGTCTAATCTGAACAATTTCCTTGGAGGTTGTAGCGTGGCCTTTGAAAATAATTTGCGCCAAAATTTCGTGAAGATATCTTTTCAAATAAAAAAGTTTTGCATACAAAGACTTTATTTTGATCGTTCAGTTTGTATGTATGACAGCTCTACAAAATAGAGGTCCGATATCGTTGGTTCAGTCAAATGACCAGCTGCTTTGAGAGAAGAAGCCGTGTGAAAAATTTAAAGAAATTTAAATTAGAAACGAAATACAGTTTACTCTGAAAATTATATATGTATACAGTGATGGAAAAAATAATAGGGACATCAACTTTATTCCCATATTTTATAGCACAGATTTGCATATGTATATTCGCGCCACATTATTGAAGTTAACTGTAAACTAATGTTTTCAAACTGTACTTTAATTAAAACACCGTTAAAATAGTAATGAACGCAACCAAACTTTCTGAAATTAAGATCCTATTTTGTTTGTTTTGTTGAAATTAACGGCAAATAAAGCAGACAAAAAATATATTGCTCATATTTGCCACATTTTAATACTTACATAAATACATAAGTATATCTAAATATACATATGTACATATATTATCAAAATTTTTCTACTCCACTAATGCCCGCTTTTGTGCTGTTTTAAGAGCCGCACGATGAATTATGAGCCTTTTAGCGACCACTGTTTGCCTCATATGCTTTAATTAATCGCTACAGCTGATAATATGCACTAAAAACAACAACAGTTGCATCCAACAGCGACTAAACTAAAAACTCCACGCGACTAAAAATAAATTTACGCGGCATGCGAGACACACATATGTATGTAGCTACATCTAGATACAAGCAGCATAAATATAAATCTATGCACATACATACATATGTACATATATACAAAAAAGCATGTGTATGTATGTATGCCGACTTGCCTGCATTTAAGTAACTCAAACATTTTGAGCGCCAAACAATTTATTTCGATCTAGTATTTACTAAGACGCTTCTGCTTTTTTGGCTACCACATCAGATTGCTGCCGCTGATGGTGAAGTTGATGCACAGCCGATGAGGCTGATGAAGATGATGATGATGAGTTCAAAAAACGCATTTCAAGTTGCATACATTTCACAAAATCACACAACCAAATCTATAATGCAAGTTCATGCGCGCATACATACACAGACACATGAAGATAATTTAATACATGCATGTATGTATGTATGCATCTATTATAGCCGCTGGCTTGCTGTGCGCCAGACGTCGAAAACTAAGCGTTTTAAATGATACAGAAAGATCGTGTCTAAAAATGGATGCGGACAAGAAAGGCACAAGTGGCGCGGCAATTGCAAGTATACAAACAACAGTGAGGAATAACAGAAACAACAAAAACCACACAACAACAATAGCAAGCAGCAAGAACAAATAGCCACAACATTGAGCACAACAATAAGGGCAACAAGTCAAATCTGTAGCACGAAACAAACCAAATAAACTAAGCACCGCAACAACAACTTTGCACTACAATTTTCTGCGTGCGTGTGTTTGTGTATGTGTGTGCAATTGCAATAAAGCAGCAATGTCGCGCTGTGCGGCGCGGCAAACATTGATTGGCAACACACTTTGTTGGCTTTATAAATATTTAGTTGCTATTATTAATATTAATTATGCGCTTGAAATTTATACAACACCATATATGTATGCATGTACGCAAGTATGTGTGTGTGTGTGTCTCTGTATTTAGTTCTTTATGTGTTTATGGCTAAATATGGCACCGCGTAGGTTTTTAATTATTTAATTATAATTTATATTAAGTTTGTAAGCACTTATACAACAACAAAAACAATAATAGTTGCTCAAAATGCCACAATTAACGGTTGAGGGGTTTGAAAAGTTGGCGCACTAACGCTTTGCAGCACAGTACCCTTTTTCATTTAGATTTTTAGAGAACTTATAATAAATAATAACAGTTTGTAATTTTGGCAAATTAAAAAAAAAAAAATATTTTCTGGTGTAGAGGCTTTCAGAAACATACACATGCATATTTATATCTATGTATATGTTATTATACTTATGTATATATTTGTATGTTTTTTATAACCCGAGCAGGATATATAAAGTTTGTTATAAGGTATGTAAAATCCAGAAGGCAACGTCGAAGAAACTAAACGATTTAGCGACTGTATACATACATGTACATACATATGTATATAATTTTCACAGTAAACTTCGTTTATAATTTAAATTTCTTTAAATTGATTTAATATAAAATGCTTTTTTATAATTATTAGAAATTGTTTCATTTAAAAAAGTTAAATAGAAAAATTAAATTAGCAAAATAATTAAAAAAAAATTAATTAAATTAAAAAATAATTTTAACTAATTAATATATTTATATATTTTATTAATTAATAAATTTAAAAATTTAAAAATATTAATTAAATAAAAAATTATAATTTTAATTAATTAACATGTACATATAATATACATTATATTATTATAATATTATTTTTTAATTAATTACTTTTGTAAATTGTTTTACTAGTTTAATTTTTTTATAATTTTTTTTAATTTAAATAAAATTTAAAATTTAAATTTAATTATCTTAAAAATTAAAATTTTCTATTTTAATGTGGAAAAAAGAATAATTTAAGTTATTGTCCAAAGCAATATAAATAAATATGATTTTTTAAGCATCTCGAAATAGTAATTACGATAGTTATTTGCTAGCTTACATACACATAGCAAAGATTTATCTATGTATATATGAATGTACATATATGTATGTACAAATGTGCATATGTATGTATATGTTTATATATGTATGTATGTATATAACTAAAATCTTATTCAAAATTCTCTGAACTACATGTACATATGTATGTATGTATTCCTGTCTAAACAATCATTTCTCAAACAATTGGAATAAGTGATCCCTGCTGCGCTTTAGCTATTTTTATTTTTAATGTGTTTATTAAATTTTAATTCATTATTTATTTGGTTAAACATGCTAGCGTGTTCGAAACTAAACACAAAGCGAAGAAGCATATAATTCAAAATTGAGTGTGGAAAATTTAAACAAGTTAACAAATTGGCTACTTAAATATTTTTTAATTTTTAATTTTTTTTTTGGATTTGTAATTTTTTTAGTTATTTTTAGTAGACTTATTAAAATATTTTTTTCCAATTAATTCTCTAATTGTATTAATTTTTTAAATATTATTTTATTAACTCTTACATTTCTTATTAATTATTTTAAATTTAATTTTTCAATTTTATTTATATTTCTTTTATTCAAACTTATTATATAGCGCCAATGTTTTTTATATACTTGCATACGTACATATGTATGTATATTAATAATATCTATTTTTTGCCGCCACAAATCAGCGTGTTAATTATGATTCTAGTGAAAGCAGCGAATTTTTGAAAAATTTTCGCAAATCGATTTATATGTATTTGATTTGTGGCCAATTAAAGAAAAACGTTTAACATTGAAAATGAGCAGGATTTTATAAAGCATACATTTATTGGAGCATTTAATTGAGCACACACATAGATACATACATATATGTATATGTATGTATATTGATTTTGAGAACAAAAAATATTAACTACAACTAATATTCTACTTCAAAATAAAGCTCTAATGTCATGTATTTTAAACTATTTTTGATAAAGTTATATTAAATTCAAATTGTTACAACTTCATGGGGTCTAGAAATTATTTTAAAAATAATTTTAGGACTTCTAGTAAACACTATAATATTTTATTTTAGGACTTCTAGTAAACACAATAATATTTTATTATTTACTATTATATTTTATAGCTACAAATTTTAAGAATTTTCTTAATATTTCAGAAAAAAAATCCAAAAAGTTCCAAATTTAAATTTTCTAGTAGCGATCTTTAGTATATTTGTAATACAAAAGCATGATTGCAAACTCAAAGGTATATATAGTAAATATGTATGTATATATGTACTTACATTAGTATCAATGTAGCTGCTGTGTTTGTTTTTTCTCCCTTTTATGAAAACAAATTCATACAACGCAGACAATTGAGAAATTGCTAAGTTTTTCGCATGCTCGCGCAATCAAAATTTTAATATAGTTTATTCTGTAAACAAATATGAAACTTGTGTTATTAAAAATATTTAATTGTACATTTTTATTGCACATTAATGCATGCATACATGAAGATACAAATGTATCACGCGGCTTTTATTATAGCATTTAAAATTTTCAATTTCGTAAATTTTTGTGCAATTTGTGGGTTTATATGGTGAAGGAAATGAAAAAGTAAAATGAAAATATAAAATGTTAAATAGGAAAATAATAAAATCAAAAAGTTAAGAGAAAAAAATTAAAAATAAAGGAAGTAAAATTTAAACTTTGCACTTTGTTGGAAACTTATAAATAATTTTCTTTTATTTATGCATAAATATGCATTTCGTCTTCAATCACTTCCAATGAATTCTCCACCCAACTCAACCGAACTCCATTCACTTCACTCCGATTTACTCTCTCTGCCTACAACAGCAAATCATTACTCTGCACTGTTACATAGGCAGAATACTGTTTACGCCATACATAGGCTGTGATAGGCTGTTGCTTTATTATATGCATTTTTTATATGCTTAATCGCTGATTATTCGGTTTGATGTCAGAGGCTGCTCCCTGCACCCTCGAGAATTTAATTATACATACATACATGCATATTTGCGTATGTTTAATTGAATTTATTTTTTATTTATTTTTATTTTCATGCGAATCATACGCATTAATTTGACTTATGTATTTAAAAAACGAAATGGAAATTACGAATGAAAATGAAATGAAATTAATTTAATCTTTATTTTCTTATTCAAATATTCTGTTTTATTGAATATATACGCTTTTTATATGTATTTTATGCGCATATGGATAGGTAACTGTTCAAAGTACACCACATATACATATGTAGATACATATATGTATGTACATACATATGTGCGTATATGCTTTGTGTTATGCATAAAAGGAATATCTGTAAATGCGATCGCGTTAAAATTGCAGATACTTACATATATGTATGTACCTTTGCATGCTTTATTTCTTGTATTTTTTTGTAATAAGTAATGTATGCCGCACGGGGTTAGTTTGTGTTGAACCATATTAATAAAATATGCAGAATATTCCCATTGGGGTTATCAAAAGCGGATGTACACGCATACATACGTATCGTCATATACATACATATGTATGTATACAAAATGGGGCTTACAAGTTTACCGTATTGATTTTATGCGACAGCTTGTACATTTGTGCAAAGCTAGCACACAAATGCGGAGCTATACATACATATGTACATATAAACACAAGTGTGTGTTTCTGTATCGTTTCACATTTTTTATTTATTTTGGTGCGCTTAAATTTAAATAGACATGTATGCACATATATATACTTATATGCAAGAATTTCAATTAAATTTTGTGCATTTTTATTTATGCTTTAAGTTTTTCGGCATTAACAAGGTTTTTTTTATTTAAAAACTGAGAAAATGGAAATATTCCATTGAGAAGGTAATAAAAAGGCTTATAAATGTGCATATTTAGAATTATTTTGACTTAATAGAACGTGAAAAGCAACTAAAGAGAAAATTGTATGCATGTATTTTTTTATTTATTTTTTTTTTTATTTTTTGCGTGTTTGTATTTGTTGCAAAGCTGCAAAAAATATTTATTTTTAAGCCTAAGTCTATTTCTAAATTGCCTTAAAACTAGTTTTTATTAATTACTTATTTCATTACATGAATAAAAATTTATTTGAAAGTAATTTAAAAATAAAATAAAAAAAAAACTAATTTGTACAAAATGTAAACAGTTCAAAAAATTATAGAAATGTTTAAATACAATATAAAATATTTAATTTGTAAAAATTAATTTTATAAATTTTGGTATCTGGTCATTCTTTAGTTGGTTATAAATGTAAATGAAAGTCAATAAAAATAAAATTTAAAAATATTTAATTTTCTAGAAAAATTCTACAAATTATTCAAAAGTTCCAAGAATTATCTTTTAAGTAAAATTTAAGAATATTTATTTTGTAAAACTTAATTAAAAAGGTTCTAAAAATTCCTTAAGTTTATTTAAAACAATTTAAAAATAAAATCTAAAAATATTTAAATTGCCAAAACTAGTTTTAAGAAGTTTGCTATTTTCCATTAAATTAGAGATACATTTATTTGAAATTATATAAAAATAAAATTTTAAAATATTAAATTTGTACAAATTAATTTAAAAACATTTTGTATTTGGTTCTTATTTAATTATTTAGAAATATATGTTAAACGACTTTAAAAGTAAAATTTACAAATATTAAATTTTCTAAAATTTTTACAAATTATCTAAAAATTCTAAAAAGTATTTTTTAAATTAAATTTAGTATATTTAGTTTGCAAAACTTAGCTTAAAAAGGTTTTAAAAATTTTATTTAGAAACAATTTAAAAATAAAATTGCAAAAAATTTATTTTAAGGAGCTTGGTATTTCTCATTTAATTATAAATACATTTATTTGAAAATTATATGCAAATAAAGTTTTAATATATTTAATTTGTTTAAACTAATTTTCAAAAGTTCCAAAAAATTTTAAGTTTATTCTAAAAACAGTTACAATTAAAATGTTAAAATAATTATTTATCAAATAATGAATTAAAAAAATTCTGAGGACTCCTTAAATTTTAAAATACTTAATTTGTACAAATTAGTTTAGAAAAGTTCCAAAAATGTCTTAAATTTATTTAAAAAGTATTTAAAATTAATATTTGAATATAATTATTCAAGAAACTATTTTAAAAAATTCTGGAAATTTCTTTAAATTCTGAAAATTTCTTTAAATTTATATAAAATCATTTTAAAAAGTTTTGATAATTTAAAAAAATCATTTTTTTTTTCATTTTCGAAACTCACGTGTCAAAAAAATTATATAAAAATGGTGAAAAATTACTTAACAAAATTATCTGCTAGTACTTATTTGCTGGCAAAACAAAATATGAAATATAGTTATTTATTTAGCAAGTGAAAAGGAGGCGCACAATAAATTTAAAGCTTAAATATAATACCCAAACATTGCCAAGCATTTGTTTACATGAATGAGTATGTATTTATTTGTACGTACATATGTCTGTTCATACATATGTACATACGTACTCATTAGCTCATAGCTTGCCAATTGTTTTGTGTCATAAAAATATTAATGTTATCTGCGTTTCGACAGCAGCCAATCCTACTGAGTCCGGTAGTGACGTGGGTGCCGCAAAGCTAATAAGAGCAATAAGAGCAAAGAAAAAAAGCAAAAACCTCTATTTAAAGGGATACATACACACATAAAACATATTTGAATATTATTTTTGAAATTTATATGCATATACATACATATGTATATAGATAGTATTTAGAGAGGTTCTTCATTCTTCATTTCTAATTTTGCTTTTTAATTGTATATGACAGCAAAATACATTACATTATAAGTACAAGTACAAGTATACCAGCTACTCAAATTGAACCTGGACCAAAAAAACTAATTTTTCATATTTTAATTTTTTAAGGCAAATATTTATTAGCACCTTCAAGTTCGGACTCTGAGCCAATGCAATTATGCCGTGCAGTTTATATGGTCCGATTCGGGCACAAATTGAACTCAACATACATACAGATTTATTTATTAAAAAAATCCGCTATTTTTGTTTTGCGGTACAATTTGTCTTCTTCGAAATTTTTTTCATATTAACGCCAAATCCATGCAAATTGTAGATATTTAAGAACCCACACACATACAAACACATGTACACAATCAAAATCAAATGTGAGAACGTTGTTTAGAGCAAATTTGCGACGCGAAGGTGGGCCAAATCGAAATTAACATGAGGAAATATTAAATTAATGTGCCAACGTATGACAAGAAAAATTATGTGCATTCGTTTAACGGTCAACGGCGAGCACGTTTACTCGTTGGTGGTGCTGTGCGTCGACTTCGTCAGTTTCGTTGACGTTGGTTGGTTGAGCTGCTCGGCTGCGCTGTGCCTATGCAGCACTACTGGCTGGCTGGCTGGTTTGCTGCGTTCGTACTCGCCAATATGTAAATACATACATGCAGGCATATATTGAAGCGTACATAGCGCTGTTACGCATGGCTTAAGCGCAAACGAATTTATGAGTCCGAATGTGATGAGAGCGTAGAAAATGTGGCGGTTGAGTAAATATGTAGGGGAATATCTTTAAATGTGTGTGTAGTACATTTCTGCACGTGGAAATTAAATTTTTTTTGTGACTAATGTGTTTTATTCGTATTTGTGTTATTAATTAGCGATTCTCACAGACTGCCAGTGTTAGCATTTTCTCTGCTAACTTGTGTTATGAGTTTATGCCGATGATATTGAGTAAAGTAGCGCCACTTAAGTAATTATCTACTTTAAATTGCGAACATATTAGTGTTTAAGTGTATATACATAGATACATATTTATATTTATATATGTGCATATGTACATACATACATATGTATCTGTAAACGTGTTTAACTGCTTTTAAAACATTTATGTTGTATACATATGCAAGGATTAGCAAATAATCATTTAATTATTTTATTGTCCGTCACACATATGTATGTATGTATGTATGATGGCTCATCGAAAACATGTAGATCAGCGATTTAGCTGATGTAGATATAGAAATGTATGTATGTATGTATGTCAAGCAAATAATTAGTCATGCTATGCAATGACAAATTGTACTGTGTAACATACAAATATGTACATATGTATGCATAAATGCATTTATACTCGTACATACATGCACTATTTACTGTATAAATCCAAAATTGTAAATGAAATAAAAAAACAACGTTTTAGAGATTAAAAAAAAATTTTAGATATGTATGTACTATATAAAAAAATTTTAAAAAGTATGTATTATAAACAAAATAAAAAAAATTTATGTTATACATATGTATATAAAAAAACTTTGAAAAAAAGGCAAAAAAATTGAACAAATGACTATTGCTTCAACAGTCAATTATTTAACTCGCACATTCATTTTGTTTAAATTAGCCAACTTTTTAAACATTAAATTCTGCGAAAGCTATTTGATTGTAATTTTTGAACTTTATTGCCATTAATGGCCAACTAAATGCCGTTTAAAGCACATTTGGGCAATAATTAAATTAAGATAAAATTGTTAGAGTTCAGCAAGACATATCAACAACTTCACAAAGTGTATGTAATACATATCGTATATTGTAAATATATATTTTTTAAAGGTGTATGTATATATTTGCACGTATTTCTGCATTGTGTATATAAATACACTTATACATAATTACATTTCGTCGTTAGTCACATTTGCTTGCTATCAACAATTTCGCATACAAATTGTTTTGGCTTGTGAAAGTGGATCTCACGTTCCAAATTTGTTAAGTAGCAGTCATTATTTATGTACATACATATGTAGTTGTTTTATTGGTGTGTTGCTTCTTGCTTTATGAATTTAGTAGTTCACTTTATTTTAACTACAATGCATTTTTTTCAATTCAATTTACCTATTTATATTTTTTCTTCTTTACATAAGTTAGTGTGTTTCTTGTATTTTGTGTTTTTTGTATTTTTCTTGCTTTTTTGACAAAATACTTAATACTTTATGTAATAAAAATAAATTAATACTTTTTAATATACATTTCCATTTCCATTAAAATTTTCATAAACTCTTTAAAAAGTCTATTTATGAAAAATATATTTAAATATTGAAAACTAAATTTTTTGAAATGTAAATGAAAATAGTTACATAATATTCATTAATATACATATGTATACATATATGTACATATGTACAATATAGTTATCAAAAATCTTTTAAGCTGCAAAATAACCATCTTGTATGTCTATCATTGTTGGAACCCTACTTTTCACTGCTCTAACACACATTCACACATATTTTATCAACTATAAATTTACTACAAGCCAATTTTTAAATCAACAAGACATTTCTTCTGCTAAAATGCTTATATTTCAAAAATTAAAATTTTTCTTGCTTGTAACATTTTAATTTTCGCTGCATGCGCTTGCTGTACTGAGAGCAAAACATAGCATAGAAAACAATATTAGCGAAGCACAAGAAAATAATAAGAAAATGCACAAAATGGCACAAAAAATGAAAGATCGCTCATTTAATGTGGGGTAAAAGTATTTATTCATTAATAAATCAAAGTAAATACATATATATAAACTTTTTGCTTCTATTAAAGCTGCAGATAAATCGATGGTTGTTGTTTGCTTAGCGGCTGAATAAACACTAGTGTTTTGATAAATTAGATTCTATTAATTGTAGGAATGCTTATGGTAAGATGAAAATGCTAAGTTAGAGAAAATAAAGATATTATGAAAATTGCATTAAAATTCGTTAAAAAAAATTAATTTTATATAATAATATAATTGTTTTTTTTTTTTTTTTTTTTAATTTAAGATGTAACATTTTCAATTTTAATTTTTATTTTAATTTTTTTTTAATTTTATTTTTTTCAAATTTTAATTTTTAAATTTTATTTTTTTCAATTTTAACTTTCTTTAATTTTTTTTTAGTTTTAATTTTTTTTTAATTTAAATTTTTTTTAAATTTAATTTTTTTATTTTATTTTTTTTTTAATTAAATTTTAATTTTTTTAATTAAATTTATTAATTTTTATTTAAATTATTATTTTTTATATAAATTTTTGTAAATTAAATTTTTTTTTTAAATTAAAAATTTTAGATTTGCCCTTACCACATATGTTTCCTGCCACATGCATTATTAAACACTTAAATACATATGCAAAAATTAAATATCATTGCCATAGCGCGACTTATTTCACTTATACGATCACTCAAACTGACCTACAGTTTTATTGCGTTCATTTGCGTTTATACATACTTATAACTATGCATATTTATAGTTATATGTTTATTTGTGCAATATAACGCTGCTTTGCGACCTACTCCATCACACAAAGACCCGCCGCCACTAGTATTTAATCATTCAATCAAACTTAGTTAATTCACTCTTATGAGTGTTATATGCATAGTACATAGCACACATATATACATATATTAACGTATTTGTAGGTACATACTTTGTATGCCTTGATGCATAGCAAAATTATGCATTTGCATTTGAAATATGTTAAAGTGAACTAATTGCATTTTTATTGTACATTATCACACATGCTTTATATATACATAGACATATATTTATTGCAAAGTCAGCGAAATTGTTGCAATTATAATTATAAATACAAATATGTATGAATATGAACGGGAATAGGAATACTAAAACGTCCTATAGAGGCCGTTCGTTGCATGCAAAATGTGCAGTATTGTTTTGGTCGCATAAGTATAGCATATAGACACTCGTATAGATATATTTTCATATGTAAAATGCAGTTAGACCTTCCTAATAAATCATTTCGTATTTGCATAACCATATAGTAATGCGTCATATAGTATTTGGAATATAGAAATATGACAGGCTAATGAGATGTACATACATACGTGCTAGCTGTTAGTTAATACGCTATTAAGGTATTGCAACCCTATACATAGAGTGTATGCCGAAAGTAGGTGTATAGGTTTCAATAAGCGAATAATGCAGTGTGCTTTATAGGAATGAGCTATTATGAGAAAAAGCAGGAAAAACTTTAAATTTAGTAGCACCGTAAATGGTATTGCAAATGCAATTTGTATGGCAGCTATATGCTATAGATATCCGATCTGCACAATTTGTTTGTAGATTGTAGACTTGCCTTAGAAAACAAGACGTGTCAAATTTCGTGAAGATATTTCGTCAAATAAAAGAGTTTCCCATACAAGAACTTGTTTTTAAGTGGTCAGTTTGTATTGCAGCTATATGCTATAGTGGCTCAATCTGAACAAGTTACACACAGTTTATAGAGTTGCCTTAGAAAATAAGACGTGCCAAATTTCGTTAAGATATCATGACAAATAAAAAAGTTTTCCATACAAGAACTTGGTTTTGAGTGGTCAGTTTGTATGGCAGCTATATGCTTTAGTTGTCCAATATCGGCGATTTCGATAAAAAACTCGTTTTTTGCCAAGAACATAATGTTTACAAAATTTCAGTTCGACATCTCAAAAACTATAAGACACAGCACGTCACGCTGATCATTTACATATGTATGTATATATAAACTGTATATGGTCTTCAACGTTTCCTTCTGGTAGTTATAAACATTCTGACAAACTTAGATATACTTCCGGTTGTATGAAAACTAAAATCCCTGAAAATAATTTCTTACCACCATTTGCAATTTCACCACTAATCTCAGTAGCAGACTGCTAATTCTTAGCGATCATTCACCTTGATCATTCAAAAATTGTCGAAAACTATTTGGCGCAACAAAAGCAATTCCAATAGTTACGGAAAACACATTTCCAAGCTGCTTCCAATGACAAAATGTCCGCAACTGATGCTAATCTAACTACTAAAAACGTTTAACTGCAGCAAAACAAAAGGAATAAGGCACAACGTGCAACAATAAAAACGTCTAATTGCCATTGAAGATCACTGATCTTGAGGATGATCTGGCTATTTAGAATTTTCGAATTAGAAAGAACACTTGTTACTGGTAAAAGGAAGTGCAAAGCAGCAATAAAGATTGCCACGGTGTACATCACTTGGCGCGAGCGTCAATGAAGTGCGCAATAGCGAGTTAGTCGAGCATTAAAGTGAACGCGAGCGTGTGGTTGCTTGACAGCTACTTCATACTCGGTTAACTAGTTGAATTTGCGAGTTAAATTTTATTTATTTATTGCCAAACTTATTGCAGAGTCAATTCTGTATTAAGTATTATTTGCAAAAAAAGTTAAACAAAAGAAGTGCTAATTAAATTAAATAGCTGTGGAAAAAATTGGAAAATCAGCAGCAAAAATCTGCAATGAACCCGTTTGAGAACAGCTGAGTTGTGGCTTCTGACTTCAATTGTTACTTTTGTGTGTTTTGTTTTTTTTTAGTTTTTATCTCTTTTTTTGATTTAATTTTTTATATTTTTTTGTTTTTTATTATAATTTTTTTTTTAATTTTTTTAAATTCATTTTTAATTTTTTTGTTTATTTTTTAGTATTTTTTTGTTATTCTTTATTTTTTTCTATTTGCTTGTTCACTTTTTGTTCTTTTTTTCATCTGCTTAACCATACCCACTCACCATACAAGTATTTGGTCACACGCTTGCTGCGGCGGCATTTCAAAAATCAAACTTAAATAAATTATTTGCCTTATATTTTTACTTCTTGAACGAATTTGCATCGTTTGCACATTAACGGCAATTTTTATTCGCACAAATAGTCTGATTTTAAAAATATTTTCCATATATTGACTTCGGCGGCGCGGGCAGAACCGAAGTGTCTTAAGTCTGCTGAGTGCAACGGTTATTAATATGCATATGAGCTGTTATGTACTGACTCTTTTACTCACATTCCTACATACATACGTACAGGTTTATGTGTGCGTTTGCTTTTCAAATGTATGGTGACACTTTAAAGTGCTCGAAGTTCAATAAAATTTAAAAGCGAATTCTTTTCGCAATAATGTTTAAAATATTATGGTGAATAACGTTTAAGCCGAATTTGGTAGCTGTTAGACTTCAGCGAGTAACGCAAAAGTAGCCAAATACATAAGTATATGTAGCGAATAAATTTACTTGTATTCGGTAATGGATAGTACAGACAAAAAACAAATTGGAAAATAAATAAAAATTAAAAAAGAAAATAAAGCAGAAAAAAGTTAAAATTAAAAGCAAACAAAAACAAAATAAATAATAATAAAATAAAATTAAAAAATAATAAAAAAGAATATACATAATAATATTAAAGTTAAATTAAAATATATTAGTGAACGAAAATAAGGAAAATAGCAATTTAATCAAAAATAAATGTTCATCAATTAGTAACTCCATTTGCAAAACTAAAAATAGTAATAAACAAATAGAAAAACTCATAATTGTTACAAAAAAAATGTAATAATAAAATTTGATAAAAATGAAAATAGATATTATAATAAAAAATAAAAATTTTAAAATTAGCAATTAAAAAATAAAAAATATGAATACTAGAAACACAATATTTTAAATTAAAAAAAAATATTTTAAAATTTTTTAACTTCACTTTAACTTCAAATTATTAAAAAAATTAAAAAAAAAAATATTCCTAAATTTTTTTAACTTCATTTATGACACTCAAAAAATATACGAGCACAAAAAATTGCCAAAAAGTAATAAAAATCGCATATTTTTAAAATATTTTTTTAACAGCTTTTAAACTGCAATATTAATTGAGCGAATTAAGGACTGATGATCGATATTAATTTTACTATATTTTTTTAATATTCCTTTACATTACCTTCTACCAAAGAAATAAACTTTCATATTCACATACATATATACAAACAGCTTATATAATTTTATGATAAAAAAATTCTTATAATTAAACGCCAATCACATTTTGAAGGTCAATATTTGCATTATATTAAAAATTTATATGCACATAAAAATATAAAGTATCAATTCTTCTTAACTTAACTGGCCATAAGGAGGAAATAATAAAATGGCGCGCTATATACTACATATCGATAAGTGTATGTACATACATATACTTGAATCGCTTTTAAAAAATTCATAAATCATCGCGAATTTTATTACCGCTAAAAATTTTGGCGAACGAATTTTTAAAAAATCTTCTCAAAAGAGAACAAAATTAATGAATATTTAGATACATATATGTACATACATATGTATATGTATATTGGTGCAAGCAGAATAATGCAGAAATCAAACTAGGCAAGGAGCAGTGCAATTAATTAATTTGATTTAATAAAAAAATTATTTTATTGTCTTAATTTTTTTTTTAATTTTCCTTTAAATTTTTTTTATAATTTTTTTTAAAAATTTTTAATTATTTCACGTTTTTGTAATTTTTTAAATTTAAATCTTTTCTTTTAATTATTTGACTTTTTTAATTTTTAATTCAAAAAATTCTTTTTTTAATTTTTTTTTTTTTTTAATTATTTCACTTTTTTGATTTTTTAAATTAATTTTTTTTTGTACTCTTAAAAATTTTTATTAGCAATTTTAATTTGCTTATTTTTAATATACGATATGTCCAAAATATATATCCAGTTCAATATTTCTGCTATAAAGTAATGAAAAATTAATTAGGTAGCTACACCAAGTCAATATGCTACCAAAGTAGGCTTGTACTTACATATGTATGTATGTATAGCAACAACTGTTGTTGCAAGTGCTTACGTTGCGATCAATTGAGTTATAGGTTTATATATACTTATATAAATATATAGCAAACAACAACAACAAACAGTTAACAACTTTTCTGCTGGTTATTGTTGTTTTTGTTACCATAGTTTATCTTCTAAGCAAGCTCTTTGGATGTTTATTTCTATTTTCATTGTTGTTGTTGCACTGCTATGCTTTGACAAGCGCCTTCTGCTAAAACAGCCACTCGGATTAGTGAAAGATTTTTATGCGATTATGGCGCGATCACGGTGTATGCCGGTTATGCGCTATGAAATGTGCTTGCAACCGCATGCCGAATGCCAAATCTGCGCGACAAACACGCTGTGCTGCAAGGCGGCAGGCCTAGGCGAAGCAACGAGGCGAACGCGCTGGTGGCAGCTACCGCATGACAGCGGGCAAGTGGCTTAGCGGGTTAGCAAACAGGTGTATTGTCACACCGAATGCTATGAGCGCGCAAGCGTACATAAATAAATAAATAAATCGAATAGAAGTGGCTGATATTTTTTCACTCATTCAGAGAAGTTACGTCCTAGCTAACAAAAATGATGGAGATGTAGCATAAATTGTGGGTAAAACAGTGGGTTTTCAGAATGAAGTGCAGAGTAATTACATTACAATTGGTGAAAAAAATATAAATAATTAATAAAAAATAATTAATTTTTTTTCTAATTTAATTAAATTTTTATATACATATATTTTTAATTTTCTTAATAATTAATTAAATTATTTAAAATAATTTTAAAAATATTTTAATTAATAAAAATAATTAATTTTCTAATTTAATTAATTTTTGTATATTTTAATTTTCATAAAAACTTAATTAATTCATAAAAAATAATTAAAAAAAATTAAAATTCTTTAAAGTTAGTTTATTTTTTAATTTCCAACTTATAAATATTAAAATAATTAATGAAAATTTAGTTTTCAAAATTATTCTATACAAATTTAATTAATCTATTATTTTAATTAATTTAATTTTATTATTTTTTATATAATTTTACATTTCCATAATAATTTATAAAAGTATTCAATAATTATAATTTAATTAATTACTTTTTTTAATTACGTAATTTAATTATTTTTTTAATGATTTAATTATTTACTAGTAATTTAATTGATTAATAAAAATAATTTAAAAAGTTTTAATTAAGAAAAATAATTATAATTTTTTATTTAATTAATTTTTATATATTTTTTTAAATTTTCATAATAATTTATTTAATTAATAAAAATTGTTTTAAAAATTTCAATCCTTTTGAATTTATTATTTATTTTTAATTTCTTAATACATATTTTATAAAATGTGTGAATAATAAAATTAATTAATGAAAACTTAGTTTCCATAATTATTTCATATAAATTTTATATTTTGAAATTTTTTTGTAAAAATTGAATTAATTAATTAAATTAAATTAAAACTAAAGTAATTTGAAAATTAGTCAAACTTATTTTAATTTCATTATTTTTTTATGTATTTTTACATAGATCGGAAGAGCACACGTATGAACTAATTTATAAAAGATATTATTATAATTTAATTAATTAATTCGAAATAATTAATTTTTTTAATTCTTTTTCTTTATTATTGTTTTTTAATTTTTTCAATTTTGTTTTTAATTTGTAATAAATTAATTTTTTCATAATTTTTATTTTTGTTTAATTTTTTCATCTTTTTTTTATTTTTGTTTAATTTTTTTCATCGTTTTTTTATTTTTTAATAAATTATTATTTATTTTTAAATTTTTTTCGTTTGTTTTTATTTTTTGTATTGTTGTTTGTATTTTTCTAGTTTTGTTGCATAATAATATTTATTTTTTATTTGTAATTTTTGTATCCTCAAAACACTGTGCTCGCTCACAAGCAACCCGAACATTCCCATGAGCAGACATACTTGCTCAAGATTCATAAGAATCGCCGCTTAAAGTCACAGCGCGCATTGCTGACTGTGACATATTTTTAATTAACGGCAACACAACAATTTATTAAATGTATAAATAAATAAATATGGCACGATTATGACAAGTCAATGTTAAAGCAAAGCCATAGCCAGCGACAAGCAGCCATTTTCCATGTAAAGCAAGAAAGAAAATCTGAAGAGTATGCTTTTTTGTATTCCTCACTTGAAGGTGTGTGATATATTCGCTTTTTTGTCGCATGCAATTTTTTTACGCCTGTTGTTTTCTACTACTACTAGTACTGCTGCTTCATTAAATGGCGAATTGCAAGTGGACAGAAAGTCAGTTGCTTGTAATCGCTTTGTTAGCTGTTGGCTCGTGAAGCGATCAACTAATGGCTTGGTAGCCGTGGACGCATTGTCAGTGGAGTCAAGAAGTCAAGCCGCCGGTAGTTGTGACGCGGCAGTAAGTAGTAGCAGTAGCACTCGCGCCCAGTGGCAGCAGACAGTGTTTTAAGCTTGTTGCGCTTTTGTACGCCACGCTTTTCGTCTTGCCGATGCTCTACGCTGAGGGACCTCATTTTCCAGCTTGTTAGGTTTTATGTCCGTGGGGACACTCATTTACACCTGCTTTAACATAGTTCGCCACAGCGCGCTTGTTTTATATATACATACATACATACATATTTTATATACGATTTTTCTATTTAAAATTTAACAATTTTCTTTTCTTCTTCTTTTTCTTCTCTTTTTACGCCTTTTCAACGTTATTTTCACGCCGCATCCGCAGATGAGTCCAGCGATCAGGAGGAGAATGGTGCTTGCTGCTCGCCCATTGCCAGTCAAGACGTGGCGAGCAATACCGAAACGACAGCAACAAGTGCCGCAGTAGTGGCAACAACAGCCGTGCCCACAGTTATGCTTGCAACGCCGGCACACAGCGCAATTGGCAATGATTTGTCAGTGGCGGCACATGTGCAAGATCGCACACAAAGCGCAGCGGATGCGCTTGAACAAAGTACAACAACAACGACAATGAGCGAGGCGACCGAAGATCACAATCACAACAACACTAGCAACAGCAATAATGCTATGTCCGGTGTATCACCGACGCGACTAGAGCAAGCGCGCGGTTCAACACCCGTGGAGCGCCTACTACAATTAAAACAACTTAGCGATGCGGCCGCGTCGGCGATGGTGGAAGCGAGCGCAGCGTCGGCAATTAGCGCGACCAGCACACTAACATACAATACATATCCGCTAGATAGTGCTGGTGTTGTGGCTAACAGCAACAAATTTGGTGCGCCCACACCAATGGACACCGAAGAGACGGAGGAAAGTACGCTTTATGCATCGGCTGGTACGATGGCAAAGCAGCGCGCCACACTAGCAGAAATAGATAATAAGGAAGTGGAAGAGGATGGCGATGAAGATGAAGATCAACAAACTGCCGAAGAATTGGCTATCAAGCAGCGCGCCGAGAAATTAGCGGCGGCTAGCGCAGCGCTAACAAATGCCAACAGTATGGACGTTAGTAATGGCGCGGTCACAAGCGAAGCAGATGACATTGCAAAGAGCACTGCCGCCGCGCTTACGCCCACAGCGAGCGCGCTTGCCAGCGCGGCCGGTTTGCCACAAGCTGCTGCCGCCGCCGCTTTCGGCACCGCGCCGGTCAATCTGGAAGCCATACAAAATATGCAAATGGCTATCGCGCAATTCGCCGCCAAGACGATAGCGAATGGCGCACAGGGTGGTGATAATGATGCGGCTATGAAACAGTTGGCTTTCTTGCAGCAAGCGCTGTTCAATTTGCAGCAACAACAACTCTTTCAAATACAACTCATTCAACAATTGCAATCACAATTGGCAATGAATCAGTCGAAAGGTACGAGCGATGGGGAAGTTGGCGACGGCGATGAGTTGGAGGAAGAGCGCGAAGACGGCGAAGAAGACACATACGAAGAGGAGGAACGCATTGCGGAAATGGAGTTGCGCCAGAAGGCGGAGGCGCGCATGGCCGAGGCTAAAGCGCGTCAACATCTCATCAATGCCGGTGTGCCGCTGCGCGATGAAGCTGCCGCCGGCGCACAGGCAACTAGTTCAGCTGACACCAGCGGTAACGCGCTAAACGCTACAGAGTCACTCAAGCGCAAACGCGAAGATGACGTTGATGCTTTTGAGGCTGTGGCCAGCAGGCGCATGAGTGTTGAGGCGTCACAGCTCAGCGCTACACGCGCGAGTGCGCAAATGCCTACTGGCATGGATGCTTTGAGTAAGCTGAAGGAAATGGAAAATATGCCACTGCCGTATGGTACTGATCTCGCCTCGAGCATAATTACCAATCACGATGATCTGCCTGAGCCCAATTCGCTCGAGATGCTGCAAAAGCGCGCGCAAGAGGTGCTAGACTCCGCCTCGCAGGGCATACTTGCCAACAATATGGCTGACGAGTTTGCATTCAGGGATAAGAACGGCGACGGTAAGAATCGCAATGAACCGTTCTTCAAGCATCGCTGCCGCTACTGTGGCAAGGTGTTCGGCTCCGATTCGGCGCTACAAATACACATACGCTCACATACCGGCGAGCGACCATTCAAGTGCAATGTCTGCGGCAGTCGTTTCACCACAAAAGGCAATCTGAAGGTGCACTTTCAGCGGCACGCGCACAAGTTCCCGCATGTGCCAATGAATGCCACACCGATACCCGAGCACTTGGACAAATTTCACCCACCGCTGTTGGACCAAATGTCGCCGGACAGCTCGCCCTCACACACACCGGCTGCGCTGCCACAGCAAATGCCACAACAACAGCTGCCGCCTGTGTCATTGCCGCTACCTTTTCCACCAAGCGCCGCCTTTCCTGGCTTAACCGGGCTCTATCGGCCACCAATGGAGCTGTTGAAGTCACTAGGCAACGTCGGCTTCCCAAATCCATTCTTTCCGCAAATGTCTAATGCCGTAAGTGAGTTACGCGCTGAAGCGCCTGCGGCACAGACCGCATCCAAAGAGCATAATCAAGACTTGCCGACCGATTTGCGTAAGTCGTCGGCATCCAACTCTCCGGAGTTGACAGTAGTGAAGACTGAAATCACGGAGGAGAAAGAAGACGAAGAAACAGTCAACCAAACGATGGCGCCCGCGCAACCTACAGAAACAGCGACGGTTGTTGTCGCAACGGAGGACACCACTCCAACACTGGCTATTAAAATTAAAGAAGAGCGCATCGACACGGATTCACAAGATGAAGAGCTGGAACGTGCGGAAACACCAAACGCACAGTTGACACCATCACCTGCGCGCGCAAATGCCGCAACGCCGACACAGACGTCCGCCAGCGCGCCTTTCACACCACCAACACCCACCTCAAAGTCGTTGGCGTTGCCACCTGTTGTGCAGCCAGCGCAGCCGCCCATCACTATGCATCCGCATCCGTCACCCGGCTTGAACAATCATTTCGATCACTTGCCCACACCAGGTCAACTGCCGCCGTCTTTGCACCATCGCGACGACTTCTTTGCGGAGCGTTTTCCGTTGAACTTTACCAAAAATCTCTCACCCGAGCACCACTCGCCCATACGTTCGCCGGCGCATCTGCAGCGCTCGCCGTTCTTCAATCCAATCAAACATGAGATGGCGCTGCTGCCACGCCCACACAGCAATGACAACTCGTGGGAAAATTTCATTGAGGTTTCGAATACTTCGGAAACGCTGAAATTGAAGGAACTAATGAAGAACAAGAAATTGACTGACCCAAACCAATGCGTCGTATGTGATCGTGTGCTGTCGTGTAAGAGCGCTTTGCAGATGCATTACCGCACACACACTGGCGAGCGGCCCTTCAAGTGCCGTATTTGTGGACGCGCCTTCACTACGAAAGGCAATCTAAAGACTCACATGGCTGTGCATAAGATTCGGCCACCCATGCGCAACTTCCACCAATGTCCCGTTTGTCATAAGAAGTACTCGAATGCGCTGGTCTTGCAGCAGCACATACGTCTGCATACCGGCGAGCCAACCGATTTGACACCCGAACAGATACAAGCTGCCGAAATACGCGATCCACCGCCTTCGATGATGCCGGGCGCGTTTATGAATCCCTTCGCAGCGGCGGCTTTTCACTTCGGTGCCATGCCAGGCGCTGGCGCTGCCATGGGTCATTTAGGACCGCACAACGGACTCGGTTCGGAGTCTTCGCAAGGCGATATGGATGAAAATATCGATTGCGGCGATGACTATGACGATGACATGTCGTCCGAACACATGTCCAGCGCGCATGACTTGGATGTCAGCGATCGGCCGCGTTCCAGTGACGATTTTAAAGGTCTACTCTTCGAGCAGAAGCTACGTATCGATGCTACCGGCGTTGTGAATACCACACCACGTCCGCATTCGACTGCCAGCAATGCGAACTCCGTAAACTCAGCGCCAACCAGTCCCAGCTCAGCGCCGCGCCACTGTTCCACGCGTACCAGTTCACCTGCGCGTTCCATGTCTGAGGCGTCGCAAGGCGCACTAGATCTCACACCGCGCGCCATGCCCGCGCACGCCAAAAGTAGCTCCCACTCACCGGCACCGACGGCGGCAGCGCCGGCAAGTGGTCGCAAGTCGCCCACATCACCGTCGCAGCGCAACAACAGCGCCAATAGCAGCATCACTAAAAGTCCCAATCCAACGTCCATACAAAAGCCACAAACGAGTCCCGCTGCTACGCTCACCTCACCATTGGTGCCAACATCGGCAGTAGACTGCCTACCGCCAGTGTTGCACCATCACTTGCAGCAGCAGCATCAGCAACTGATGCAACAGCAAGCGGTCGCGGCAGCAGCAGCGCATGCTCAAGCGCAGGCGCAACATCATCATCAACAATTGCAACAGCATGCCGTCGCTATGCATGCCGAGCAATTGCGTCGCGAACATCAAATCAAACAGGAACATGCGGCACATCAGCATCAACTGCGTCAACACCACCACCACCAGCAGCAGCAACAACAGCAAGACACGCATGCGTCGGCACATTCGCCGCATCAGCTGCCATTGCCACCGTCGCCGCATCTGGCGCATCACCTGCAACAACAACACCAGCAAGCCGCGGCGGCAGCAGCAGCAGCCGCAGCAGCGCAACAACAACAACCAACCGGCGCTATGCCACCACAAGGCCCACAACCACCCAATCCATTGGTTGCGGCGCGTCCACCGTTCGGCATGTTTCCGAACTTGCCACTCTTCCCGCCGGCCACCGCGCAAACGATGTGCTCCGCTATGAACACGATTGCGCAATCGGTAATGCCGGCGGCACCGTTCAATCCACTTGCACTTTCCGGTGAGTTTGCCTTTACATAAATGTTGTTGTGTTTGTAATTGCTGGTTTGACCTAAATTTTGTCAGTTCCCGTTCGATTTTAATATAATAAATAAATCGTTTAGTTATGGACTGTTGCGCATGCGCAACTTGTTAGTTTACGACCATAACTTTATAACCGTTAATTATAGCTTTTCAATTAAATAAATGCAGATTTCACTTGATTTGCGTTGAAATTGAAAATATTGCTTGCCTGTCGGCACCATTTTAATGCGTTTTCAATTTTCTTTTTTTGCGAAAAAATTTCGCTTTGTAGGCGTGCGTGGCAGCACCACCTGCGGCATCTGTTTCAAAACATTCCCCTGTCATTCAGCTCTAGAAATACACTATCGCAGCCACACTAAGGAGCGACCGTTCAAGTGTACCATCTGTGATCGCGGTTTTACCACAAAGGTGAGTTCGAAAGTCTTTATTAAATGTGCAAAAAAATTAAAAAATTAACACGAAATTAAAAATGAAATTTAAAATAAAAACAAAAAATATTTAAAAAGTTACAAAAAGTCCAAATTCTTGATTAAAAATTAAAAAAAAAATGAAAAGTTAAACAAAAAATTAAAAAAAAAGTAATAAAAAAATATAGAAAATATTAAAAAAGTTAATAAATGAAAAAAATAAGAAAAATTTAAAAAAATGTAAAATTTATATAATAGTGAGACAAAAAAAATGTTTTAAAATATTTTATTTGAAGAATGAAGATTTGAAGGCGTATGAATAAGATGTATAGAAATTAAAAATAGGAAAATAAAAATTAATTAATTGCTTAAATTAAAATAGAAAATTTTTTATTTGAATGTTAGTAATTAATTTAATTAAAAGATTAAAACTTTAATTCAAAATTAAATTCAATAATTGAATTGAATGTTAAAAATATGTAATTAAAATATTTAATTAAAATTAAAATTATTATTTTAAAATTAAAAAATCTCATTTAAATTGAAAAATGTATGCATATTTAAAATCTAAATTTTTTTTTGTTTAGAACATTAAAATTTTAAAAAATTAATACCATAATTATTTGGAATAAAAAAAATTTGGATTCGTTAGTATACATATGTACATATGTATATGTAACCGCACATGTACCTTTCATATTTTTCAGTTTTATTTACCAATATAATAAAGTAAAAATAAAGAAAATTAAAAAAGGAATTCAAAAAAATTTAAAAAAATTAAAAAATATTAAGAAAAAAAAATTTTAAAAATTGAAAATTCATATAAGAATTAGAAAAAAATTAATTTTAAAAATATTTAATTTGAATAAATATTGAAAGCCGAAGGAAAAGATTATGAAAAATATATGTAAAAATTAACAGTAAAAAATTATTTAAAAATTCAATCAATTGCCGAAATTAAGAAATACAATTATACATTACATTCATTAATTTTAATTTGAATTAAATATGATTAATTAAATTGAAAATTGAGAATTTTAATTCAAAATTAAATTAGCTAATTACTTAAATTAAAAAATTAAAACAATAATGTGAAGTTAAAATAATTTATTTCAAACTTAAAGAAATCATGAAAATAAATATGTAAAAATTAGCAATAAAAAATAATGAATTAAAAATTCAATCAGTTGCTGAAATCAAGAGATACAAATTTTTATTTAAAATAAATATGATTAATTTTATTGAAAAATAAGAATTTTAATTTTAATTTATTGATTTTTTTATTATTTTTTAATTAATTTAATTTAATTAAAGATTAATACTTAATTAAATAAAAAAATTTATATAAAATTAAAATAATAAAATTAATTCAAAATTAACATTTTAAAGCACAAAAAATCATATTTTAAATTTAAACATGCATATTTGTAATTATTATATTTTTTCCCCCCAAAACATCAAAATAATAATAGTATTAAAAAAGTCTTTTATTTCATTCGCATCATATTATATGTACAATACGTTTGTCAAATTTTTTGGTTTTATTTTCCTACATTAATATTTTTTTCTTTTTTTCCTCTTTAACAGGGCAACCTCAAACAACATATGCTGACACATAAAATACGGGATATGGAGCAGGAAACCTTTCGGAATCGTGCAGTAAAGTATGTAAGTGTTCCAATACTACACTCATAATATATCGTACATTCTAGGAAAGCGAGACTAACACATATTACAGTAGAAATTTTCAATGAGAATCACCATTCATTCGAAGCAAAATTTTTTATTTTGTATTTTTTAATTTTTCAAAATTAATTTTAATTTCAATATTTTTTAAGTTTTTTAATTTTTATATTTTTTTTATAATTTTTAATTTTTTTTTGAATTTTTAACTTCTTTAATTAAAATAATTAGTTTTAATTTTTTTTTATTTTCTTTTAATTTTTAAATTATTTTTATTTTATATAATTTAATTTTTTTAATTAATTTTAATATTTTTTAAGTCTTTTTTAATTTTTTTTTTATAAATTTTCGGTTTCTTAATTAAAATAATTAATTTTAATTTTCTGTTTAATTTTTTAATTGTTTTTTAATTTTTTTCTATTTTTTCCCTAATTTTTCATTTAAGAAACACGCCGCCGCGGCATCCTTTCTTATCACAATAATTTTATTTAAATTTCATTTTCTGTTATTGTTTTCGTTATTTTCAATTGGTAAAATTAAATCGAATTTTTTTCTTAATTTTTTAAATTACTTTTTTTTATATATTTTTTATAATTTTTCAATTATAATTTTTTCAAATACTTTTTAGATTTTTTTAAGGTTTCGCGACCAATTGTCTGTATTTTTATTTTTTATTGTTTTTAATATTATTTAAGGCGCTTTCTCATTTAAGCAACCCGCAGCGGCATCCTTTCTAACCACACACACTTTTTCCTCATACTATGTACTTAAATTTTTTAATTTCCTTGCGCTGCATAATATTTCAATTAATTTTAATTTTCCATAACCTCTTTGTTCAACTAAGCATTTAATCATATTTTACACACATAGACATGTACACTCATAAACTACATATTTATGCCATTTAACAAACGCTCACTTACATTTCCGTTACTTTTTTCTTGCTCTTTACAGATGAGTGGCTGCAAAGACGGCTATGAGTAGTGAGACCGTCGCAGTAGAAACATAGTAGCGATGGCTATGTGTAGAAACAAGCAAGAAGAAGCAGAATACAAAGAATTTGAAGTAACTAGAACGCAGGCAGCTAATTAGAAGCTTCAAAAATTGCAAAAAAAAAAAATCCGTGAAAGCTTGGCAACAAAGCCGCGCCTAGCAACCGCGTCTTCAATATGTTCGTATTTCTTGTTGTTTTTGATGCTTTTTGACATTTACGATTACTACCATGCGTAAGTGATAAGCAGTTATGTATGTATGTATGTATATAGGGTTTGTGTGAGCCATCAATGTAAATATGTATGTATGTACTAAAGTGATACTGTGAGTAGTTTATGTGTTTGACAAAAAATATTTATATATGTATAAGTAAAAATATAAAATTATGTAAACATATATGGGGGTGCTAAGTAACTAAAGAAATTTTAAATCACTTAGTAATGATCTCAGCATAGCGCTTGGGCAGCTGCTTCAAAAATAAATGAACTATAGAAGTTCCATCGCTGGTACCATGTAATGAGTGTACACTGTACTTTGGTATGTTGGTGTTTGTGGTGTCGAACAAAAGATGACTGATGCGGAAATGGCCAGTAAGAAAAATCATAAAACTCATTTTTACTGCGCTGGCATTTGAAAAGAAAAACATTAAAAAATAATAATAATTTTTTGTTTAAACAAGCCGCGCACAAACAAAAGTGAAAACTAAGCAGGAACAAAGCGAAAAAAATGCGCATCTGCAAAATGAGAAATTAACGCTGCCAATGAAAATATGTTTGAGGCGTTTATTGTTGCAATAAAAAATATAGTTTAAAACATATTTACACATAGGAATATATGCATACATACGAGCACAATTCGTTGTATATATTGATCTATGGAAAAATCGGACCTTCATATTGCAAAAATGGCAAAATTGTTAAAGAAGTGAATGACTAAACGTATTGCCCAGTCCGCTGTTTCGACAGTCATAAACAGCAATAACAACAATAAGGTGCGCTGTCGTTCAGCCCGTTCATTCATGTTTCCTTTTCATTTTCATTTTGATTTGCTGTGCGAGCGAACTCTTTAACATTTGTAGTTTTATTGACGATTTTTAATGGCCGCATTTTTCTGTTCGTTTGCGTTTTTTTCATGTTTTTTAACGTTTTATTGCGCGTGTTCTGTTATCCAAAAACATATATGTATGTATATGTATGTATATTGTTTGCTGCAATTAATAGTTCATTTCGTTTCTGAAGCATTGATCCTCGAAGCACACTTCTGTTTTTTTTGTTTTTGTTTTCAATATGTACACATGTATACAAAAGTGTAAATCAAAGATAAATAATTGAAAGCATAAAATTATTTTCAAATACTTAAAAACTGTACGGCAAAAAAATATAAGCAAAACAATCAGAAAACAGATGTAGAATCCATTAGAAATCTATCCAGATCTGTTACAATACCAAACGAACCGATAACGGTAACAAAAAATAGAAACAATGGTGGTGGTGGCGCGGTGAAAAATTCAGTTATTTATTTCAAAGAGACTGATTTCATTTTAAATGAAAATAATTAACCAATTAAATGAGAATAAATAAATATAAAAACTTAAAAATAAAAATATATAATTAAAATAAATAAAAAAGTATAATAAAGTAAATTTAAAAATTATATTATATCAAAAAAAATTAATTTAAATAAAAAAACACAAATAAAACAAATAAAACTTTAAAATAAAATTTAAAAAAATTAAATAAAAATTAATGAAAAAAAAAACAGAAAAATGAATTGAATTGAAAATCCAAACAAAATAATTAAAAAAATATAATAAAATAAATTTAAAAAATATATTAATTAAAAACATTAAATTTAAATAAATAAAAAAATACAAAAATATACAAAAAGTAATAAAATAAATAAATAAAAATTGTTATAATGAAAATAAATTTAAAAAAATACAGAAAATTAAATTCAATTGAAAATCAAATTAAAGTGCATAAAAAAATACTAAAAAAAATAATGAAAATGAACAAAGCCCTATTATGCCTTTTGCCTGAGTTTAAAAAAAAAAATTAAATAAAAAAAGTTAAATTTTAATTTAAAAAATACAAAATTAAACAAAAAATAAAAACTAATAAAATAAATTAAATTAAATTAAATAAAAATTAAAATAAATTAAATTAAAAAAAATTAAATTGAATTGAAAAGCAAATTGAAAAAAATACAAATAAATATAAAAAATTTAAATAATATCTAAAATTATATTAAATAAAAAAGGGTCGTAATAAAGAAAATAAGTTACAAAAATACAAAAAATAAATAAAAATGAAAAACGAAAAAAATAAAAAACTACGTATAATTAATATAATAAAATTAACTTTAACAAATTCGAAATAAACTAATAAAGTAAATGAAAAGTAATGAAAATAATAAAAAAAAATTAAAAATAAATAAATTAAAATAATAAATTAACATATAAATATAATATTAATAAACAATTTTTTAAATTTTAATAATTATTTAATAATTATTTAAAAAATTAATTGATAAAAAATGTAATAATAACAATAATAAATAAATTAAGGATAATAAAGAATAGTAACAAAAAATATATATAACTTATTAAAATAAATAAAAAAAGTATGATATATTTTTAAATTGACTTAACTTAACTTAACATAACTTAACGTAACGTAACGTAACCTAACTGAAACTAGTATACAAATTTTTCCATATACTACTGCAACAAAAAATAATAGAGCAAAACATAATCTAATATAACTTAACACAAAAACTTAACGTAAAATAGAAACATGACTTAAGTTGACTTAATATAATATGAAGCAATACATAAATGCGCAGCTCAGCAGCTAAACAAAAAAATTACCATAACTTGACATAACATAACTTACGATAAAAACCATAACTGAACTTAATATAAAACACAAAGCAATATTCAAGTGTGTAGCGCATTAGCTAATGTAAAAAATGTTACTATAACTTAACATAAAAACCATAACTTAATTAAATGAAACATAAAATTATACTGAAATGTGCAGCTTAGCAGCTAAGTATAAAAAATGTTACTTAACATAACATAACATAACTTAATTTAATATAACGAGAAGCAATATTCGAGTGGCCAGTTCTACAGCTTAGTATACAAAATTTTTTGTCATAACTGGACATAACATAACTTCACTTAACATAAATATTATAACTTAACACTTAACACAAATAATGTACGAATGTATACATATAGTATAATAAAACAATAAAAAATATAAATATATAAAGTCACAGAAAATTTTGAAACATAAATTAATAAATTCCCAAATATATTTATAAACTTTATAATGCAAAAATTGTTTGCATATTTTCACCTTCGAGAAAAGGCAAATTTTAACACCAACAGTTACTAATTTACAGTAAAACTAGATTTCAGTAATAAAAAAAAATCTAAAAATTCAAACGATTTCTAACATTTTTGCAAACAATAATTTTTCAAACGCCAATCGTTCACCGTGCAACAACTAAACACCAGCCAACAATAAATACTTTACCTTACAAAGAAAACCAAAAAAATATGTCTAAATATTGGCAAATTATACATTTCAGTCGTAAACAATTTTTATGGCATAAATACAATTTCCAAAAAGATAATAAAAAATTGTTTATAATTAATAAAAGAAAACTGAATGGCATGATAATAAATGTGTGGGGTCAAATCATAATCAATTTGTATGTACTAAATGCTTTATATACATACATACATATGTATGTAAGTAAATTTCTATATATGCATATCCGCGCTCCCATATATGCATGACACAGTACACAAGCAGGTATAAATGTGTGTGTATGTGTTCGTATGCTCGGGGGAAGTTTTAATTAAAATGAAATCGAAATAATCGCAAATAGAATTTACCAAATTGTGCAATAATAAAAATGAGCGAAATTCATATTGATGCGAGAAACAATTCAAAGCAGTATATATGTACATATGTATATACATATATTATATGTATATGTGTATATATACATAGCTGAATGTGAAAATTCACAGCAGCGCATATTTATAGTAAATAAATGAATTTATATAAGTAAAAAAATAAAAAAATATAGATTAAAATTGGCAAGCAAAAAATATTTTTGTTTTTGTAAATTAAAGCAAGGCACTCGTTTCCTATAAATGTAAAATATGAAATTAAATTAATTTTAATTAACTTGTAAATATTTATTTTAGCTTGCAAATGATTTTCATAGCATAAGTTAAAAAAAAAATTAGCAGTTAACTGTAAAGAAAAAAAGCTAAGAGAAAAATAAAAAAGAAAAATGAAAAAAAAATAATTTTGTGATATTACACTAAAAAGCGGTAAGAAGAGCATACATATATGTATGTAAATGGTAAGAACAAGAATACAAGAAACAAGAAAAATTCAAAAACAAAATAACACAACTGAATTTATGTAAAAAAAATGCATGCAAAATATTGAAAAAATCAAAATATTAAAAAAACAACACAAAACAAGCAGTTGGCAGGAAAGCAAATCAAAAAACTAAAAACAAAAACATTTTGCAGTAATTTTTGAAATTTAAAAATTTTTTTCCAAAAACTGTTTTCGAAAATCTCAAAACCTTTAAATATTTTGCAAACCGTAAAATTAAAACAAGGAAATTTCAGTGAAATTTCAATTTTTTTTTCGAAAACTGTTTTCAAAAATGTCAAAACACTGCAAGTTTTTTAAATATTTTGCATACTTTAAAGTTGAAATATGGAAATTTTGTTAAAATTAAATATATACTAAACAAGTATGTATATTTATATAAATATAACACTTTGTATGTAGTTTGTATGTGTAATTATTATGTATTTATGTAACAGTTGGTATAAGTAATTTATTAGTAATGAAAAATAAGTACATTAACATACGGGCTTACTATAAATTAAAAAAAAAACTATTGATAAATGTGTAAAAATTGATCTAGACTAAGTGCAAAAGATATAAACAGGTATAATAAATATAAATGAATATACAAGTATATACACAAATACACAAAGAAAAATTTAAATTAAAAAAATAAATTTCAAGACTTTTTATTTTATGGAAAACCAGTGAAACGGAAAAGGTTGAGAAGGTGAGTAGAATTTTGTAAATTTTAGCAGAGCTTGTGCCAATTTCTGACAGGAATCTTCAGATCGCAGTCAAGAGATTGGAAAAAAATTGAATATTCACCAAAATATTGCCCACGCATTTGATATGACTTTTTCACAAAATATTTACATATATAGATGCTTACTAGTCACCTCTGCGCCCATGCGTATGTCCATTACCTAGATATGTACAAGGTGCGTTCCAAAGTAAACAGGACTTAAAAAAACAGAACAAATGGTTTTTCGGCAAAATCAATTTATTTTATTCAAAATAGTCTCCTTCTGCTTCAATACAACTTTTTGCACGGTCAAAAAGCATGTTGAACGAGTGTTTTAGCTCGTTGGCCGGTATGGCCGCCAGTATGCCGGTGGAAGCCTTTTGAATGGCTTCTGCGTCTGCATAACGCTTTCCTTTCATGGCTAAATGCATTTTTCCGAAAAGGAAGAAGTAGCACGATGCCACATCAGTTGAATACAGGGAGTGGTTAATGGTTAAAATGTGATTTTTGGTCAAATAACCGTCCTTCGAATGTTGGATTCTGAGCAATTTTTGGTTGTCAGTTAATTTGTACGGAACAAACCGTGCCAACGCCTTTCGTAAGACCAAGTGTGCGGTCAAAATGCGACAAATCGATGTTTTGGAGATGTTCAATTCCAATTCTATGAATTTCAATGATGATTTCGCCTGATTTCTGATTAATTCACGCGCAGTTTCGATGGAATTTCCGGTGATTACGGATTTTACTTGACCCACAGGTTGATCGTCATTTATATCCTCACGACCACTTTGAATACATTGAAACTACTCGAGCACTGTGCTACGGGATATACAATCATCGCCATCAATTTGTTTCATCAGTTGAAACGTTTCGGTAAAAGTTTTACCAATTTTAAAACAAAATTTAATGTTGGCTCTTTGTTCGAAGCTCATTTTCGCACCGATAACACAAACATACTGACACTTAAAACGCAATAACTTCACTTTCAATTGATGAAATGTCACGAAATTTTCATTGGACAATCGATAAAGATAGCAGATTCTAATGCACCAGTCCACATATAGATGGCGCCACCAGTGGGCGCTAAATTCAAAAAATCCTGTTTACTTTGGAAAACACCTTGTAGGCACAACTTGATTTAGTGGAAAAAGTACTCGAAAATTGGGTTCATCGAGTTCTTGAACCCATGAATGATGTTATTTTCAGAACTTAATTGTATTGTATTGTGATTGTGGTGATTAAAGTTGGAGCCATGTCTAGAGGTTCACGCAAGTGAAGAATGTTCTCTGAGCACCATTCGTTTGAGCGTGGCCAGAAGCGATTCTTTTACATATGGCTCAAGTAGCTCACGACTTCCGGTCTTAGACTATATATACTATCCTATCATATCTATCCAAAAAACATCAGTTTGAATGCGAGCTAAAGTGAGAAGACGAAACATCCCTGCCCAAGGTTGTGTACTGGGTTTGGGACCCGCCCCGTAAAAAAACCCAATGAAAAGGTCAAAATTGCCTTGGATGACTTTCGATGTATTGATAGTACTTCGCATTAAATAAAAAACATTTGAATTTCCTTAACAACTATGTGTTTATTTTTAAGAAATCATATCACTGTTAGTGGAAAACCCTGTATTTAAATTGCTACAGTCGCCACAAATTCTTTTTATATTGTACATATAATTTATATCACTGTGGCTAGGCTTTCTTTTTAGGTAGGAATATGTCTAAATTCAGATGAAGCTGAATACCGAAGACCACGAAATTGCATCTGATAAGTAGAATTGGAATAGTTTAAGAAAATTCCATAAAAATCTCCAAACCTTTAACAGTTTGCTTAAATTATTAATATTGTCTGTTTTTTGACCTAATACAGGCCTAAATGTGTAATGAGGATTTTAATTAAATTGCTGAAAATACAAAAAAAAATGAAAAGGAAGTCGCCACCTGTTTTAAATTATTAAAATAAAAAAAATCTAAGCAAATCTAGAGCTATTTTAAGAAAGTTTCGTAAAAATTTAACTTTATGGAGTTGCCACCTTGCACAATTTTTACATTATTTTTTATATTATTTATGTTTGTTTCAAATTGTGCAAGAAATTTGAAATTATAATATAAAATAAAATAGTGTGGCAACCCTTTTGAAATTTTTGAATCAGTATAAAAAATCGAAAAAAATTAAATTACGCGTTAATATACGAAGCATATTAAAAAAGTTGGATTCATAGAAGACTCTGACGTTGCCACCTGATTGTTTTCTTAAAAGAGAAAAAATTTAATATTTGAAAAACACCTAAAATAATTGCAGAGAGTTTAAAACATTGAAAACACGGCACAAAAGGGTTCTCGGACAGACTAGTTTCGTCTCTTTTGCGTTTTGTTTACTTCAAGTTCATTGGAATATCTTTGGGTGATTTTATTTATTTATAATATTTATATAGAGGGTTTTTTTGGCCAATTAAATGCGACCCTTGTTGCATGTTGTATTACTTTGCTGCCATATCGATTACACAAATATTTAAACGAGCAATTTGGTATTGTTTCTTGGGCTGCAGAAAATGCAAACCTAGCTACATATGTAAGTAAATGCTAAAACAAATAAGCCTAACCAGCAATTGGCCAATAGTGCTACCAAGAGCGATGATGGCACGTGTCAAGCGGAAATATTTTGCAAACAAAATTGCTCACGTAAATGCTGCAATCAAGGGACTTAAGGGCGACGATTGCTTATACTTGTGTACATATGTATATAAGTAGGTACATATAAAAATTTATATGTACATTAGAGTGGGTAAAAAAAAAATTATATATTCGTATTTCAAAGTACTTGTATATTTATATAGTTACATATACATACATATGTATATACATTAGGGTATGTACAAAAAAAATTCTTTCGCTGGGTAGTTCTTAGACATCTCTATGAAAATCTCTCCAATATCATATAGATAGGAAAATTCACATCTCGTCCCTAACTACCCGAAAAAATATTTCGTTTTACAGATTTTGTTGGAAATTGAGTGCTCTATAAAAAATCTCTTTAACTTTTTTCGTAAAACTAATCGTTTATAAGATATTAGCGGTTTGATTATTTAAAAGCGAATTTTTTATTGTTTTTCTTATGAATTTTATAACTCAATGAAAAAATCATTAAAAATCGGAAAAACATAGTTTTGCAGGAATTTTTGTGCTCTAAAAAATGGTCTGTTCGAAAACAAAAATTTTTTGACCTACCCTAATATCATTATAGATCGTAAAGAACATAGTTTTGCAAAAAATGGTTTGCTCTACAAAATGGTCCCTTCAAAAAAAAAATAAACTTTTTTGACCCACCCTAATAATTATTGTTACACATTTCCACTTCTCGCTTAACTAATCCAGAGATATAATTTTGCAATGTCTGTTAGTTTCAGTAGGCGTTTTATTGTTATTATTATTGTTGTTGTTGTTATATTTGTTGTTATTATTTTTTTGTTTTGCTAATAGGCGCGTGCCTTGCTTTCCGTTAACGCGCGCCTAATAAAAATAATGCCAATCTCAAAAGTAGCAAAAATACTTGATAACGAAAATGACAACAATAAAAACAAAAATACATAAATGCAATATGCTGTCCGCATGTAGGCTGGCAACAGTAGTATTTCGAAAATTGCCCTTTATTGCGGTTAGCAGATATAACAAACGAATTGCAATGGCTTACTGGCAAGCGCACAAGCAAATGTACAGACCTACATAAATGTATGTAATACATATATACATACTATGTGCTTATGTACATACATATATGAATGCATGAGCTTAGATTTCATGGAATATTTTGTATAGTATCAGCTTACTGATGTCAATAGCGGGCATCACTCGGCAGCGCCACTCTCAAGTTGGACACGTCACCCACACCCGCCCGATACATTCATTCATAAGCACACTGAATGCATAAAAGTGTATGTGTTATACATATATGTAAGCATTTATATGGCGTTGGAGGCGGCCCAACAGTTCAGTGGTTCATCGGTTCACTGACTGTGCGGCAATAACCGTTTGCACACCATTTTCAATATCTCTAATACACAATTGCCGATATGCCACGATATGTTTGAATATGGAGTGGCATAAGCACTGGCGTAGATTAATATTTTCACGTAGTAAGGCAGCTGGAAATAGGTGTAGTGTTCATTAAAACACTCTACTTCACAGAACAGCAGGTCACGAAGCCACTAAAAATTCTCCTCTAGGAATTTCGATGAATGAGTAAACGCAAAAAACCTTAAAAACCAAATTTCCGCCTCTGTATCGCAACAAAATCGATCCATTTCTGAAGCCGATGGTTATTGTTGAGGAAAAGTCGGTCACTTACGATAACATCAAGCAAAAACAGTCGTGATCGATCGTGGTGTTTCGGCCGAAATGGTGGCCTAGTCAGTATTGACGATTAGGAAGGTTTTGCTATGTGTTTGTTGGCGGGGAAAATGTGCTATGATCTGTTCCTTATCATCAAATTCTTAATTTAGACCTGAACTGTCAACTAGAAGCAGTCAACTTTGGTCAACAGGAAATACTTCACCAAGCCGCACACAACGGTAGAGACTCTACAGAGGGTCAAGAGCTTGGTTGGGAGGTTCTTATGCATCATAATTTTGGTCTGAAAATGCTATTACTACCATTTTATGTCTATGGCGAATGATTTTGGTACGGAAAATGGTTTTTAATAGTACTAATGGATTCAGCACTAATTATCTCGGAATCGGTCTTCTTAATAGGTTTAGGTTCTTTCCACAGCATCTTGTGGAATACTTAAGCCATTTGTAAATAAATTAATTGGACCTTATCAGTGTGCCTGGCAAATCCGCCATTGGCCAGATTTACACAGTACGTGAAATCCTTGAGAGGACCCTTGACTACCCATCTCATTTTTGTCGATTTCAAAGCCGCTTTCGACAGCACTGACAGTAGCTGCTATGCCTAAATATAATATATAGGCGTTTCAAGTCTAGAAAAAGATGTGAAGGAGGTTGGTCTTGTGGTAAACGAGAACCAGACAAAATATTTGGAGGCCATATACAAAGATTCCACAAGTCTTGGGAGCTACGTCACTGTTGGCAGCTATAAACTTGAACTTTGTACCTATATCTTGGAACCGTCATAAATTCCACCAACATAAATTCCAAGAACAAGTTTAGAATAACTCTCATTAACAGGTGCTACTTTGAGATCGATCCGCATGAGCGATGAGTATCGAAGAAGATGCAACCACGAACTGTATGAGCTCTACGGCGACATTGATGCAGTTAAGCGCATACGAATTCAACGAATGCGCTGGTTAGACCATGTCGTTCTCAGCGAAAAGCTGGAAACTGGCGAAGTTTCGTGTTCTTGGTCCAGACCGACCATGGCTGTTATGCCAAAGAAAGCGAAGAATGCACTCTTGGCGCGTTCACAGAAGCGGATTTTTCAGTTTAAAAAACAGAAAATGCAGAGAGCCAAACCTAGCGAGTACGATGGCTGAGCGATGACTCTTGTTTTATGTTAGGTTAAAAAGCCAGTCACAACCATGCCAGAATGTGACGTCGCATTCAAGTCTTCCGGTACAAATCTGGTATTGACACATTTCGTGCCCGAAACATTAACTAAAATGTGTTGAGTTGATCCATAAGAGATGTGGAGATCCTCTGCTGTCTCACTGATGACGACAACACGATATTCAAGCGCTGTTTTTATAACTTTTCATGTTATCATTATTAACATTTCGCACGAGGCAAGTTTTTGACCTGTGTTCGTGATAAAGAAATATGAACAGTCAGAGTCAAATTTGATCAGATGATAGTGTGGAATACTACTCCGAGATACTTTCGAAAATGAGGTAACAATCTAGGAAAAAAATTATGGACCAATGCGGGTCAAATTTGATCAGATCATAGTGTGAGATGTGTTAATGATAAAGTAGACTTTCCAAGACACTGCCGCAAATGTGGTAACAATCTGGGAAAAATAATTATGAACCAGTCCGAGTCAAATTTGATCAGGTGATTCTTCTAATATTTTTTACGAGCGAACCTAATTTTTTATCATTACCAAAAAACCTGATCTCCAACAATCTTTGTATCAACGCATTCAGGGGCTTAATACCTCTCCCCCAAACGAAACATATTTTAACCCCGCCTCTGTATTTGTTATATTTGCAATATTCAACACACTCACACCGCCAGATGGCTTAGCCAAATATCTGTGGCGCTAGAAGCGGCATTTGTTTTTAGTTGCAAATATGTGTGTCCATATGCATAACAGCTCGTGCCGTCATATCCACACGAGCGCATATGTAAGTACACAAGTTCATATCGTTGTGGATTAGTGCGCTAACAGGAAACAATAAAAATGTAAACAAATCGCTGCGATATCATGATTTTTATATTTAGTATATTCGATATCGGGTTATATAGCTTGAATGGCGCTACCCAAAATTGCCACTCACACACACACTCACTCATTCACCGACTGGAGCGCGGACGCACTCGTGGCATGCATATGATTCGCTTGCTCCCACCGCCGGTACAGTGGCGGGCGATTTTCCCAATTGTCGGCGCTGCCGGTTGGGCCGGTGTGGGCTGGTTTTTATGATGTTTGCGCGTTTATGTTGATTGTTTTATTTTAATTTTATACGAATATCTGCCATTGCATTATTCTTGCTGTTGCGAATTTTTCGGCGTAATCTCTATTTGCCGATATGAACTGTGGGTGTGGCCAATGCCGTTGTATTTACATGCTTATTTGCTTTTGCTATTATTCGCATTGCTTTTGGGCCGATATCTATGTAATCTTTCGATTATTTTTCATTGCTAGTTGTTGTTGGGATAGCAAGGATGGCAAGGATTCCGCATTTATTGCAAACAATAAATTTTCGAATTATTGCATGTTGCGGAAATTATAGTTGGTTTGGAGAACTTTTTTGAAATAGCGAATGCTTCAAGTGAAGTTAAGCTTGTAAGGGTATAATCGCTTCAATGGTAGGGGGTACTGATAGTAAAGTTTTATTATTTTTATTTACAGTTTGAAAATTGTTAACTGCCCTTGGCTAAAAATTTGGTTTTTTTCTGTTAGAATAAATTTAAGTTCAACGAACAGAGTATTATGTGAAATCTAGACTTCTGTCAAAGATAAGTTCTGCCATTATCTGAAAATTTCAAGATGGCTAACTAACATCTGGCACTGTAAGTGAGAATTGGTACATGAAATGTTAGGTTAGAATATGTAGATGGTTGGACTGATCCACGCACGAAATGGGGCGCAGCATCCCTCTGGGCCAGTTGTGAACACGGGCCCTTGGTGAATTCCAAGACAAACCAAAGAAGGGAGTCTGGCTGATTGCCTTCTTCCATGCCTCCAGCGGTCAGGAGGTAGAATTTGCCCGCATTAAGGTATGCCTGTCGTAAAAGGCGACTAAAATTCAATATGCAATATGTCTGTTATTTGGCTTGCCTCGAAATACCGCATAGTCTTGTCAGAAATGGTGCTATAATACTCAACTTGATCTGAAATTATAGACTTTGAGTGAGATTCCTACTCATGAAAAGACATTTGAAGTTCAAGCGACAAATGTCACTAGTATTTGAGTTTGATGCGTGTCCAACTAGTAGTAACAATAGCTACAAGGTCTGACCGGTGACTTACATCTGGTGCCACAGGGAGCAGTTAGCTTGTGGAGTTCGCTCCTATCTGTATGTTACCTTTTTCAGGGACATATCTTATATTTGTAGAATAAAGTACTACAAAATAAAATTTAGCTTGATTATGATCGCTCAACTTGTTTGTCACCACTATGCTATAGTGGTTCACTCTAAACTATTTTTTGGAGGTTACAGCGTTGCCTCGAATAGATACCTTGTTTTTCATACAAGAACTTGATTGTGATTGATCAATTTGTATGGTAGCTATACACTATAGTTATCCGACAACAGCGTTGCCGACAAATGAGAAGTTTCTTGGAGAGAAAATTCTGGCAGAATTTCAGAGCGACATCTCAAATACTGAGGGATTAGTTCGGAAATATAAAGACAGACAGGCGGGCATCGATTGGTGGTAAATACTGGCAAGGATTGACAGGTAGTTGTACACCATGATCGTCGACCGAATATCACATATAGAGCGGTGACTTAGACCTCGAAATATCGCATACTTCGGTAGGACTTCAACTATCGAAGCTGCAACAACTAGCCATGCGCCCGACGGCGGAACTTGAAGTCATGCTGGAACGCACACCGCTTCAGCTAGTAATAGGTCAGGTAGACAGACACACACTGCTCTGAATGACAGCAGGACGGTTTGGCAGATGTACGGTAATCTCCTTTCAGCGGAGACACCAAGGGACAGCATTACCAAAAGTGTAAACTTCATTAAGGAGTTCAAGGTTACCCGTAACGGTAAGCCTGAATGAAAAAATTCCGCTCTTAAGCTACTGCTCAGAGATAGTACAATCAAGTGGCACACCGCAGGTTCGAAAACGACTGAGGGAATTGATGCAGGATTCGCAGTCCACGCACCAAACTCTCTATACATGTGTGAAGTTTTCCGATCATATTCCAAACAGATGTCTTTGCTATAAGTGGGTGCGTAGAGACAACCCTCTAACGCAACTATCGCAACGAACGTAAAGGTTTATTAAGCGATAGCCAAGTGGCACTTAATGCGCTCTCTGCGTACAAGATCAAATCGCTATTGGTACAGGAATGTATAGAACGGTTGAACAGTCTATCAGATCGTAACCAAGTGCACCTTATTTGGGTGCCCGGTCACAAAGATATATCCGGGAATCAACTGGCTCATGAGCTCGTCTGCTCCGCAGCATCCACCCATATTGGTCTCCATGCCATAAAGGAGTTGCTCCTTAAGGATGAATGAGTGGACAGGGAGGGGTATTGGCAACAACTTCAAGGTCATGCCATGTTGTTAATTGGTGGTTACGAGTACAACCTTAAAAGGTTTAAATATATAATCATCCTCTCAAGAGATAAACTCATGCTACTTGTCGCTTTCTACATTGGCCATTATAAGCTCAAGAACCACTTATATAACATGGGCCTAGTTTCTTGTGCAAATTGCCAGTTATTTAGCGCAGAATTAGTCTTGCCAACAGGTGCTACTTTGGACTGAGTAGCAAAAAAAACCAAATTCTATAAGTCACTCATAATTCCCGTGCTGCCATATGGTGCAGAGGCATGGACGATGACAACAACTAATGAGTCGACGTTGCGAGTTTTCGAGAGAAAGGTTCTGTGAAAGAATTATATTCTTTTGCGTTGTGGCCACGGCGAATTTCGCATTCGATGGAACAATGAGCTGTATGAGATACATATATGACGACATTGACAATGTTCAGCGAATTAAAAGACAGCGGCTACGCTGGCTAGGTCATGTTGTCCGAATGGACGAAAACACTCCAGCTCTGAAAGTATTCGACGCAGTACGCGCCGGGGGAAGCAGAAGAAGAGGAAGACCTCCACTCCGTTGGAAGGACCAGATGTTGCAGGATCTGGCTTCGCTTGGTATCTCCAATTAGCGCCACGTAGCGAAAAGAAGAGACGACTGGCGCGCTGTTGTTAACTCGGCTATAATCGCGTTAGCGGTGTATGACGTCAGTAAAGAAGAAGAAGTTTCTCGTCAGTTTCGTCCAAGTGTTCAGGTTCACTGAAGCAAAGACTACCGAGATATTTCAGCCTCAGTTTTCGAAAGGCTTGACAATGGAAAAGAAAGTGTCTGGATATTTTCACCTTATTCTCTTCCCCTTGTAGATCAACTATTCCAGTAATTCTAAGTGCTTCAAACAACACTATAACATGCAACTGAGTGTTTTTGAGTGTTTTTACATCTACGTTCACTCGCATTAATTCATGCAGAAATTCAAAACAATAAATATTTGCGCTTATCATAACATCAACTTTCATTGAAGTTGTTAAATACGCGCACAAAACACTCATAAATAATGCCAAGCCGTATATCAACAGCCTTCTTCAACCGCATTTCTCACATTTGCACCAGCTCACCTGTGCACCCGTTTAGCCGTCACTATCAGCATGCACCCTACAACCATGCTACCAACACTAACATCATGCTATGTTATGCTATGCCATGTCATGTCATGTCGAACGCCAGCATTTAACATATTTTGACTTCAAGCTGTCATACCTTTTAATAGAATATTTTACAAACAACCAAAAGCCGAAAAGAAGCGGTGAAAAAATATTACAAATTAGGGGCGGTTCAACAAATTGTCTGTGCGCCGGCATAATTTCATTTATGAGCAAGCGCATCGTCACAGCCGCTTATCAAATTGCCTTCATCAACACCAGCCAGCTAATGGATGTGGCAACCTGAGCTGCACTCACACAAACGCTAGGCACACATACACACATGTATATAAGGAGGTTGTTGGTGGTGGCTTTCATTCATTTTTATTTGAGGCGTGTAATAACCATTGAGCATAGCTGTCATCACGCGCGCGCTTCCGCGGTATGCCTCCGTTGGACGCAGGCCGCACTCGTCACTGACGTCTGCAACGGTTTGCATGTCAGTTGTTATGGGTTGTTGTTGTTGTGTGCTGTTTGTTTGCGTGTTGGCGCGTTGCACATGCAGCCATTTGTGGCCCAGTTCGAGCGCGAGCGCAGTGAGAAAGGATTAAATGCTGCAATTTGACTCGGGTGACTCGATTGACTCGCGTTACTTTGGCTGAAGAAGTTGCAGTTGCATCTGTGTATTTATGCGTGTGTGTGTTGTCACCCCAACGTGTTGGCTACCGTATGGTAATGACTCTTTAAGTGAACGCTGTTGATCGCGTAAATTTTTGTTGTTTTTCTTGTTGTTACTACGGCTAATGTCAATTCTGCAGCTAATGTCATTTTAAATGTCACACCGCATGTTTTGTTGTTTTGTTTTTGTTTTAAAATTGTTTAGCTTTTATTTGTCACATGTCTTACAAAGAATGCGCCATGTGTTATGCTTTTATTTTTACGGAACACTTTTACTCTCGTGTCTTAAACATTCTTTATTCAACTGGAAAAGGGTTGTATTGTCAGTGTTTCATTAATTAGTTATCATCTTACAAGTTGTTCGTTTCTTTGTCTTCTTCTTTTTTTCTTTTTTATAGATCATCTAAGTGTTTCTAGTTGAGGTAAGCATAGAACGCAACAGTCTTCATTTTTGCTAAACCGACGCCAGTTCATCAATTTGCATCTCCTTTTCTTACTCACTCTCTCTCTCTCTCCCTGATTTTCCCAAATTCAACACCTAATAAATTGCTATACATTCCTATAGTGTGGAGATCGGAGTGGCTCGAGGTTGCCCGCAGGATTCCATTTGTGGGCCATATATTTGGGATCTTACGATGGACTCTCTGGTTGGGCAACTGGAGCCACTTTGTTGTGCATATGCGTATGGCCTTCTTCTTCTGGTCGAAAGTCGGCCGCGGTCTGGGTTAGAGCGGGCAGGAGGGCAATTTTTAGAAATTGTAAGTGCTTGGGGTTTAGGTGTGAGGGTGGATATATCGATGGAAAAAACGGTGGCAACTCTGCTTGATTGCATATTGTCGGCGGTTCGTCCACCGCCGGGTGAACCGGGTCAACATCAGGTATGTGTTGTAAGTCAAATACCTGAGTGAAAGGATGTGTTTCACTCCACACTTGACGAATGTGAAGGAGCGGCTGCAGGCGACCGTAGACAAAGTGCGGCTTGCTTGCGGCCTGGGAGGGAAGGGTTTCAAGAAGCAGGAGGCTTCTAAATGATAGGGTCAGGTGTAGAAGGCAAGGTAGTTGGAACAATAGTCCTACCGTTCGAGTGACTTATAAGTGCATTCGGGATGTTGGGTTTGTTGAAGGTAATCATGAAGGCAGAATGCCCGATGTAATCGGATATTCGGGATCTAGGTGGTATGGGAATTGCCTGGACTAATGGACGTTTAGATGTTAGCGGTGTGATCTCCACTTGTCGGAATGCCGAACAGTTAGGGTCGTTTAGACGGCGAAAGCGTTTAACTGGGAATTAGGGTTAGCTTCTTGTGTGCGTGTAATATGCGTATCGGGTCCAATCCCTGGTCACCAGTCCAGAGTAGTATGAAAGCTTAACTGGTAGCAGCTTCGTCTACGAGGTCTGACCGAAGACTTAATTCTGGCACCATGGGGAGCAGGAGCTCTTGGGGTTCGCTCCAATCTGCTCATGCGGACTGGACCCTGGGGGAGTATCGTAGTAATTGTGGTTAAAACTCGAATGCGCAAAGAACTGACTTTGTCCGTGAAATGCCGGACCCAAAGTACTTTAGTTCGTATATTTGCTGAGTGTTTGTGCATGGCTTTTTAACAGGAAGGAAGACACGGGAAAATTTGCCGAACTTATTGGTTGAAAAGAGATTATATGTCTGGCTTGTGCTTACAGTATATCACAGAAAACAGTTTTTGACAGCAACCTAACCTTAAATTTGCTGAAAGATCTTTTTTTTAGGTTTGCAGCCAATTTTACAGATTCCAACTAACCCTTATTTGTACCAATACAGGTAGCAATGGTGATCAGCCTAGAGCTTCTAACCCTCTACGACTGTCGACCACCTTTTCAAACCTCTTGCTAACTATTACGAGGGTCACATAATTTGTTACTTTATTCAAAGAATAAACTAAGGGCTTAGATAGATAGATTGAAATTTGGGGAATGCGCTGCGACTTGTCGTCTTTTGTTACTATAATACTTCGATTAACACAGATAAAAAGTCGAAGTAAAGCTCCTGGGTTTATGGTCACAGAAGTGACATAGGTCCGTGGAACGGTACCCTAATCAGTGTAGATTACACCACAACCGGCACTGACGTATATATAAAATCTCACAAGCCGCTTTAAGTTGTTTCTGAAAAGAGCATTAGACCCTTCAAACATTTTGTATCGATCTATCCCAGAAACAGCTTCGGTTGTTGAAGCCCATGCACTTTTTTTCCACTGACGATCACTGAAAAATCTTCTGGTTCTTTCCTCCTTGCGTAGTTCCTCTCGTAAAAGCTCTTCCGATCCCATCGGGCGGGTTGCCGCAGCTTCTTTCGCCAAGAGATCGGCTAGCTTATTTCCATTGATGCTGTTTTGCCCAGGGATTCATGCTAGTAGGATGCTGTTTTCCACTCCACTACCATTGCTTATCTACCTATAAGCGAACGGCTCGCTATATAAACGTGATCAACGAAACCTTCTCACCAGCCGGGGTTGTGGTGCTGGGTTTAGGACCCGCCATATGTATAAAATGTAATACCAATGAAAGGAATACGAAAGCCTATCAGGACTGAGGGGTATAAACACGCACTTCGACGAAAGCAATATATGAAGCTCACCTCAGTCGTGTCCTTCTTTCGACAATTTTATTGATCGACAAATACGTCTCTCTTCCACTCTAAAAGCATATTTAGAAAATTACAGCAATTTAAGAAATTAACCCAATTTTTACCTTAAATCAAAACTAGCTGACCTGGCCAGCGAGCAATGTGTCACCCTTCAGTCACATACGATGCATTTAAGACAAGAAAAAGACTCGGGCAACGCCAAGGTGCACGATTTGAAATGGCATAGGAGTATTGTTGTTGTATTCTACATGCAACGTGTTTGCTTTTGTTTTTGTTTTTGTTTTTTATTTTGTATCCCAACACACCGTTTTGGCCATAATCTCTAATAGACCAATTGCGCTGTTGATGATAAACCATTTATTTTGCGTTTACTTCGCACACATACGTACAAACACATAGACATGGCTATTAGCCTGGCATGCGCTGGCGCTGTTGTTGCTATTGTTTTGCTTTTTTACTTTTTATTTGCTTTAGTTGCTGCTATCGCTAGAGCATTGCATACATTTATTCATCGGTTCCCTGTGGGCGTTGTGCAATTTACTGTTGCTCCGAAGTCGAACTCGCACCGGCCGACGTCCGTCCATGCATATACCATATGTATATGAGTCCATTGAATGGCGGTATGTATTGTAGCTAATGATATGTAAGCATGTGAGTGAATATGTGTGTGTGTGTTGCAGAAAAATTACAGAAACGGGACATGCACGTCTGACGCAGCCATCAGCCACCGGCCGACCGACGGACCACCGACAATCTGGCAATTGCATTTGAAGGAGTCACCGCAGCGGCGAATGAGTGGAAATGGAAGGGAGCGAGCTTGAAAATATGTATGTGAAAAGTGGTGGAAGCAATCATTGCTGACTGGTGGGTGGGTGGTTGGCTGCTTGGTGGGCAACTACGACGCTTGCTTGCCAGGTAAGTAGTTGCTGATGCTGGTCGCAACAACAATGCTACAACCGTTGTTGATGATGAAGTGCTGATGATGACGTTGACGTTGCCGGTGCAGTTGTTGTTGGTGTTGTTGCTGGCGCTTGGGTGTATAAAGCATTGCTGCTTGATATGATAATCACGATCGCTCAGCGGCGATGGACAATTTCACATTTTTTTCTGTCAAGTCAGCGCTTTTTCATAGAATTTTGTTTTTGTTTATTTTTTGCAACGATGATTATAGCGAATGGGAAGACATCGCTGAGAGCACAGACAAACATACATATCGCTTTACTTTTTCCATAAATCAATACTAGATTAATTTGCAATAGTAAGAAAACTACACTGTTCGGGGGAAAATGGAACTCATGGCCTCATGGCGTGGAACTATTAGCTTTCACAACTTTTAGAGACAATGTGGGTTGACTAAAGAAATTAAGAAGGAGATTCTCAACTAGAAACACCAACGATGGTATTTAATGCTATTCTACAGATTGCACTCGTGGATGTAGGCGGCATATGCTCTGCTGCATTGACAACAGAGTCCGGGAAAATGGGCACATTAAGGTCCCATATAGGGAGCTACCGAGATCCTTTCTAATCTCGACTGCAACTTAGGTTAAAACATCTAGACACTATCTCCACCACTGTGCAGCTGTTCAGACTAAGGTTTTTGCGAACTCAGCGAAAAAGCTGCAGTTAGGATTAGTCGGTATTTTTGATAACAATGCACAGGCGTTTCTATCAGTCCAAGTGGAATTATTTGTGGCCTCAAGAGAAATCAGCCTTTTTACCTAACCTAACTTAACCTATTTAGATATTATTTATCCCTTCTACAATTTTAAGCTTTCTCTCTGGGCTTTCGATTCTCAGACATAATATCACTTGTTTTCTGGAGAAAGTATTTTAGCTACGGGAATGGGAAGATATCACAACTAGTCGTCTAACAATGTTACAACGGCTGTGCTCTGCTGACAAATATAGAGCGTTTTTTAGAGAGGAGTTTTTACTAAAGCAATACTTGGTCTTGAGTTGGTGATTTTGATAGCTGTTACTTGGTTTATGCTCAGTCGGCTTGCCATTTTATAATGACCAGTCTTGCTCTGGAACAACGTATGCAAATCGTGCATTTTTTGTAACCTAATAATGGTTCGGATATAATGTTTCAGTCAATGAGGAATGCTGTGGAACCATAATTAATGAGTTTTTCATGCCTGAATTAGGGAATGTTGACATGGACGACTTGGTTCCAACAATACGGCGCTATATGCCACACAGCCAACGAAACTATCATAACAATTTATTGAAAGAAACTTTTGGTGAGCGCAGTATCTCGTGTGACGCTGATAAGTCCGAGACCTTAGATGCCTTGGAAGATATTATTCGACAGATTTTTTCTGATACTGCGAAAATTGGCGGGAAATTGGGCTCCTCGGCTCATCTTTGCTCGATATCCGGCCGATTGATCGCTTGTTTTTGGGTCGCAAGCATATAACCAAGTCTCATCGCCATTAGTAATACGTTTCCTGACATCCTGGTAGTCGGAAAGCGTTGTTTCACAGACGTTAACGCAACAGTGTTTTTCAAAAATTGTTAACCATTCGTACTTTCACTTTTCATAGGCCCGAATAATTTTTCAAAATGGTTTTCACTGAGCCTTAGTCCGTTAATCATCGATTCTCATGCACCAATTCTTTATTTTTCTGACGTGTTGATCATCAGTTGATGTTGATGACCGTTCTATAGATATCAGAGAGGAACACTCTTAAAAGTGTGTTTCAGAATGGACTAGTGAAGCTAATGAGCCCGTCAAATCAGTTTTATAGGCAAATGAATTAAGGAATTTACGAAGCTTATATGTATCTTCCATATTGAGATGTATTCAATGCAATCTCTGACGTATTCCCCGTATAAAGCGTGCATTGAGACACTTGACTGATTACGTCGATGATTGATGGATCGCTCTTGGACATACAATTTTTAGAAAGGGGAAACATTCAAACAAAGCAAATAGAAATGCATCAACAATAATTTCTCTTGCGCCAACAAGCAGCAACAAGAGGAAAGCAAAAAGTTCAAAAAGAGAGATGAGTAAAAAATAGCATTGAGCATTTAATCGCGTTGCCGCTTTCCAGCAATTTGCTGTAGAATAATGCACAACCGTTAATACTAAATCAAACGGCAGTTGAACTCGCTCCAATTTTTTTGCGCATTTTTTTTTGAATGCGCGAAACAATTTTGAATCTAACAAAAAATTATGTTGTTGCACTAACATTTTTATGTTGTTGGAAATTCTTCACCGTTACTCTAAATCAACCACGGCCGTTGGTATTCGCATATGATAATTGCCGATTTGTAAAATTTCACTCCAATTGCTTGGCTATTCATTGAAGTTGCTAAGCATGGCAAGCGAGGGGGCAGCGTGGGGAGCGCGGCATAAGTTGTAAGCGCTGAGTTAAATAGCCAGTGCACAGAAGAGTGCTTAATGGCGTGAAGGGTATGCAAATTACATGCTCTGTCATGTGAATGAAGGCTGCGATTTTGTTGCTGTTATTGTTGTTACAAATTTGAAAATTGCTAGTACCCACACATACACAGCATACATACATATATACTTCGTTTATGTGTCTGTACATATATGATCTATGGACAGAGAAGTATTTTGGTGTGCGATTGCCTATACGAATCCAAATTATAGCAAGTATGTGCAATTAAGTATGCCTGACCCTGTAGGGAAAAGCTTTCGTACTAGGTGGCCAACTAAGAGGAGGAACTACGCGAGGATATTAACAAAATCCCCTGTGGACTTGGGTATAAAATAGTAATGAAGAAATTCGGTGCTCGACTTACTTAACAGCTGCCAAATGGATCACATGGAAAACGCACTCTACCCCACTGCCAAGCTCAAGGCCTACAAATTCTCCGGTCCGAACGGGATCCCAGCAGAAATCCTAAAAATAACCGCTGCAGAGCGACTGGCAGTACCATTGAATATGTGCAACGTTTGCCTCGAAGTCGGTATATTCCCTGAACCCTGGAAAGCAACGGGTGGTGCTAATTAATAAGGGAAAAGAAGATGCCAACTTGCCATAAGCATTTCTTCCACTAGGTATGCTTGACACAGCGGGAAAGTTCTATGAAGGGCTACTTAAACCCAGACTCGAAGCGGCAATCAACGAAGCTTGAGGGCTTTCCAACTCTAAGAGCTATAAAATGCGTCAATGAAAGTGTAGAAGCCGCACAGTATAGATGGCATAAATACGAAAGAATAGTGTGGTTGGCGACTGTTAATGTCCGGAACGCCTTCAATAGCGCTAGATGGGTGGATGTGATCAACGCTCTCGAAAAAAAATTTTAAAATCCCCTACTATCTCAGATTTGTGGTACGGAGCTACCTTTGTAATAGAAAACTGCTGTACCAAACAAGAGGGGGAACACGACAGATAGCGGTCACGTCAAGAGTAGCACAAGAATCCATTTTGGGACCAGAATTGTGGAACATCAGTTACGTCGCTATACTAAAACTCTACACGCAGCAGTAACTAAGCACAATGCAGAGAAGAACCATGGCCTCACGCAATCTTCAGCTCGCTACAAAAAAAAAAAAACAGAGCCACGGAGCTGAGATCTAGGCAGATGTGGTCAAAAAGAAAAACCGGCGTAAGGTAGTGGCCAGAGTGCACTACGCCACAACCCTCAGAGTGGCAACAGCCTACCGAACAGTGTCAGGTGATGCAATATTAGTTATAGCGGCAATGCCCTAATTGACCTTCTGACATACGAAAGGAAGAAGCTGTGGAAGCTAAAGAAAGCATCCGAAAATAACAACATGGCAACGAAGATGAGACAACGAGAGTCGCGGCAGATGAACAGCCAGACAAAAAAGGACCTAAACTTATGTATAAGCCGCAACGAGAACGCACAGCCGTGAAGACCTGGTTGGCTCCAGCGTCATGCTGGAGAGTGCAGCCATCTGATGAAATATCCAGAAATTCGCAGCAAAAACCGGGACCTGAACGCAGAAATATACAACGTCACCCTAAAGTAATGCAAATGTGGTCTCAGGGTGGGCGACGGTTCCTTAGAAGGCGGTTTTTAGTGACCTGCAAGTGGCACATGCCGTTGCTGTGAAGCCAGCTCTTTACATACAGTTTAAGAGAACCACAGAAAAAAATAACAAGAAAAATTTCCTACAGAGCACCATCTACCACACATAACCTCCTACATACTACAAATGGCACTGTAAGTGTGCAAGTAAATTTTTAGCTATGTACTTATTCTAGCTTTGGGGTTCACGGCTTGATAATTTGAAAATTTGCAGTTATAAACCCAATTGCTACAACGGTAAATTTTTTAACTGTCTATCTGTTTGGCATTGCGGCTTGATTTTCCTTCCTGTTCCTGTATCTAACCACCACCTACCAATGTTGCACGTCCGTTCGCTTTGCTCCGCGCACACTTTGCGTTCCACATCGTGGCTGCTCGTGAATTGGCGTACGAATTTTGCCTGCCTGCACTGTCCGTTTGCGAATTTGTCCGAAATTGCTGACGAAATATGCAATTATGTATTTTCGTTGAACTTTGATTTGGGCATTCTTTGAAGCTTAGCATTTTTTTGCTTGCTTTTTTTTGGGTTGTTCATGTTTTCGTTTCATTTATTGTTTGCTGTAGATTTATTCGACTGTGCTTTACTATTGTTGTTGTTGTTAATGTTTTCAATAACGTTTTTAGGCTTTTTTTGGGTTCAAAATAATTGTTGCAAGTAGAGCGAGTAACTGTAAACTTGCTTTAAGCCATTTACTTTAATTGCTCGCTTGGAAAATCTTTTAGAATACAAATTGGAAAATCTCTATTGCAGCTATGTATATGTTGATCAACGAATTACCACTTCTACCGGCTCCCTTGAGATCTGCGCCAACTGGGAGCAGGGCTACAGTTTAACTGTTAATCTGGAGAAAACAGTTATCTGTCTTTTCAAAAAAATCAATGGCAATTTAATCTAGAACTATTGTACTCTTGAGTTCTGTCAAATATCTCGCGATTATCCTATACTGAAAACTAAGCTGGAAAGAACAATTTGAGAGCAGAGCTACTAAAGCCCTTTGAATCGAGAATTTCTGCAGAAGAGTCGGTGCTTTAAATTAGGCTTGACGCTCAAATGGTGCACCCAAATTCTACTTTCCTGGACCTCGTCGTGCTTGCTGAATTCGACTCAGCACAATTTGGAATCACCTGAATATATGGTGCGGTGGTGAGGTGGGTGGTATTTTCGCAAAATTGCGGCACTAAGCCCCTGGAACATGTGTAACGAACCTGCTTGCTGGGGATTGTCTGAGATGGGAATATCCTCGATATCTGATCAATAAATATTCAATAATGAAGAATTCTCCACTTTGTTAATGATCCTTATTCTTAAAGAATAAAATCCAACGTTTTCATTCTACAGTTAAGAAGAATGAAGCATTGTTCCGAGATCGACAGTTCCAACGGCGAAATATACATATTCACCGACGGACCAAAGTATGAAATAGGAACAGGAGTGGCCTTCTTTTGAAGTACTCCATATGCAGAAAGTAGCTTTAAACTAAATGACTGAAATTCAGTCTTTCAGACCAAACAAAAGGTGCCAAGCGGGTTTCTGCAGACAGGCAATAACTAGGCATGGCGGGTAATAACTAGACTAACACAGTAGGCAAGCGTGAAATAACTAGACTCACTGAAGACAACTTCATCTGGGTACCCAGGCATATAGGATCAGTAGGAAGCGAAAAGGCAGACGAGTTGGCCAGTTCGGGTGAAGCTTGGAACCGAGTATTTATGTCCCTCACAGAGCAACACCCTAGGTCTTGGAACACTAGTAACACAGGGCATACTACAAGGTTACTTTGGGATAATATTGATGGAGGACAGACCAAAAAGCTTCTACTTCTAGCTAAAAGGGAACTTAGTAATGTTGCAAGGCACATCACAGAGCACTTACTCTTAAGATCCCATCTTTAGAAAAACGAAAAAGTGTAATCGGCAGAATTCAGATCATGCGCGGAGGATGATGAGATGCTGAAACATTATCTTTGTGAATGCACAAGCTTCAGCTGGATGAGGCTGGATATAATCCACAGCACGCAATGTTCCAACTTAAGAGACCCTGGGCAGCGTGGGTAGAAAGTAGTTAGGTGTTTTACCAAATTCACTGAGTTGCTGAAAAAGGCCCAATGGGCATAATAATGGCATAAGTGCGACAGCCTGCGGTCTACAATTATCCAAAGTAATTTTCTACTATAATTCATCTACTTACATACTTTCTGGCATAGATTATGAAAGAACCTACTTTTAACGATAAATGCCTTTTTTCATATGGTTTCCGATGACATTTTCTACGAAAAGTATATTTTATAATAAATTATATATAAGATATATACAAAATTTCGCTGTATTTTCTTTTAATCACTTCCTTTATGTTTAATATTTCAAACCATTATTTCAGTGTTTTCTTTAATTTATTTTCAAGCTTTTTCTTTGTCTTTTATTACTGCTATTTTGACTTTTGCTGTCTTTGTCCAATGACGCTATTGGTCGCCGTATTCGACAGCATCGCAATGACTGAATGGCTGACTGGTCGCCTAAAGCGCTAAATGGGCTGCTGCCCGCTGCTGCTAAAGCGATAACAAATCGCCGATACATAATTAAATTACAGCGTTTTAATTTCTGTAATTAGTCACGATTTTGCCAGTTACAAATTCAGTTGGCAACAAAAACAAGAACAAAAGCTAGAAAAGAGTCAAACTTCGCACGAAGAAAAGCAGCAGAAACACATTATTGTAGGGGTTTTGGCCTTCTTAGAGAAATTCGACAAGGTTGCCATGAGACAAAAGAATAAAGTAGTTTTGAAGAATGAATATATATTATATAAACCCAAAATCCATATATAAACGCCTATATATATGTATGTGTGGAAATGGATTATGTAATGTAAAGAAATGCTGGTATATAGAGTATCTACATATTCATATACCTAAGCAGCATCTCTATGTTTAAATGGCGGAAGGAAGATGGAAGTTGGAGAAACTTGAAACTAGTACTAGGAGTTCTCTGCTCGAAAAAGTTGTAAACCTCAAGAAATATTCTTTACATCACCAATATACCAAATAGTTTAGTATCAAATTAAATCAATTTAATATACAATATACATATATGCCCTTATATAGGATGGCGCAAAAGTCAGAAGATGATCAGAAGATGCTATAAATTTTGCAATTGACCTCTAATGTCAGTTCTGTTTTGACGTTTGTGTAGTAAACACATGCCAAATACACGTACATAAATAAACAATGGTACCAATGGTACGCCACACTGCGTGCCACAACCGATATGCTGGAAGATGCATTTCACGGGCGCCTAATCTGCCGTTTTGGCGATTTGCACTGGCCAGCAAGATCGCCTGATTTGACTACTCCAGACTTCTTTTTGTGGGGCTTTTGAAGTCGCGGGCTTATGTCTACAAGCCTCAAACTCTTGCAGCTCTTAAAGACAATATCCGCCAAGAATAGGACCTATCGCCGGAAGTTCTGGCCAAAGTGATGGAAAATGTCATAAAAAGGACTCAAATGACAATCAACTGTGGCGGCGGCCATTTACATGCTATCATATTCTAGACTTGATGTAAAAAAATTTAAAACACCAAATAAAGATAATCCATAAGCAGAATCAGAGTTTTTAATTTTTTAAAAAAGTTTTTCATTTTCCAAAAAACATCGGAAGGTAATTTTTGCGCCACCTGTTATAAAGTCGACAAAAGTTCCTCTGTATTCTTCGTGTGGGTGTCTACTAGATAATGGCTGTGTATAATGTTGTGCTTTCAAGCTACCCCTGGGCTTGGATCGCCGGAAGCCGTCAACTGCCGAAGGTTGGTGTATGGGGGAATGCAGGGATGAATGGGAAATACCATTGGGGTGGACTTTAATATACATATGTTACTTTGTAGTGAAATTTTGAAAAAAGGAGAAGCGGACTGCGATATCAGCCCAAACCTCGGGGCGAGACGTTGCTGCTACCAACGGCAGACACAGTGATTCTTAAACAAGTGACGCCAGCGACCACACCTACACTGCTGGCTGAGGTGGCTGTAGTACTGTGAAAAGTTCTTCTGGCCAGCCAGCTCTCGGAAAGAAAGCGGTGTGACTATGGACACAGAAAATGAAGAACTTTTTCGCTCTCTTGTGCAGGCGATCGAGGGTCCCAACTCTGGCAACAAGAAAAGCTCTCGAAAGAAGTCAAACAAGCACAGGTTGAAAGCAAGAGCAAGGTACAAGACGGTGATCTGGATATATAACCCACTCGAGGGCAAGTCTAATATGAAAAAAGTTGAGCTGGAATGTTTGGCTTGAGGCAGAGAGGAGATGAAAAATGGCAATGCATATTTCGCTACACGTAACTGGTGTAATACCTCGGATTCAGCGTTTAGGATATTTGAACGTGGTTCGCAATAACAGGCTGGAACAGATGTCACAGGCGAAATGGAAGCTCTTCCAAGAACAGACGCCGAACCAAGCGCTCCTATGCCGTTATTTGATGGCTGAGTCAAAATCATGAAATGCAAAGATGATCCGACGCTGACGGCGATATATACAAATCTGTACTATTGACATATTCTTTATATTGACTTCAGTCTTTCCACAGTGTTGACGGTTATGATAGTAAAAGGTGTCAAGGAAGGCGAGACACCAATGACAGAGCTTCACAACCTGGCGGCTCCATTCGGCATAAGGTAGCTCATCACTTGGCGTGGTACAGCTTCAACATCAATAAGAGATTGAATCGCTACTCAATTTTATTTAACAGAGTAGTCCAGAGGTAGCCAATTGAGGTGAGAAACCTACCTTTATAAGATTGATAACTGACAGCTGACAAAGTTCGGCTTGAAATCGCGAATGTAACCACAAAAGAAACGGAATGTTTACTTTCCGTGCAAAAATTATGACTATTTTTTTTTGTTCAATGCTTTTGACTCATCATGAATTGGGCATGTATGACAGCGACTACTTGTGAAATAAAGACCAACTCCGTGTGATATAAATAACACCTTAGATCTAACGGTAATCCCACAAGGCAATAGTAAAAGCATAAAAGTAAAAAAGTAAAAAATGCTGAAACATTAAGAAAATAATAAAAAGTTGTCCAATTTGTAATTTAATACAAATACGAAAATTAACAGACAACTCACCAGGCAGACATACGAACGCACCACTTCGACTTTACTACACGAATACTTGCATATAACCCAGAGTTGTTGCAACGTGCAACATGCAATCAATCCACAATTGAAACGAGTATGGACTCAACTCTGCGCCACTCACAATCGCTGCAATTCCTACTTTTTACTAACTAAAAGACGTCACCAACACACCAACAACATCAACAACACATTGCCACCAGTTCCACCACCATAAATTGAGATTTATCGTCGATGTGTGAAATAAATATTGTTTTGAAAGTTTTGTAATTCAAGCATCAAAACAAGTTCATTTGTCTGACGTATATTGTTGGATTTGTTACTGTTGTTGTTGTTATGTTAGTGGTGTTGTATTCGCGCACGTTGACTCGCTGTCGTAATTAGCGCAAAATAATTTGCAAGAAACAGGAAAACAGTGCAAACATGTGGCAACTCACGCGTGTGTTGTAAGTTATATTGTTTGACAGGCGGAATTATGAGCTGATCATAAATTTGTTGCAAATAACTAAAACATAAAAACGTTTGAAGCGCCAATTTGTTGCTTGTTTTCATAAATTGTAGGAAATTAATTTGGTTTTGTGTCTGACGCGTTGGAGATTTTCGATGTACTATAAAGTGAATGGAAGTTGATGAAATTGCGTCTTATGATATCTCAAAATGACAGAAATGGACGACAACGCTCGATGTAAGTTGAACGCTATAGAGCAGAGGCTCATTTCAAATTGATGATGTCTAATTTGATCATATATTGGCCTTAAGAAGAACTTGGAACTTAGGAATATATTTTACGAACGATTTTTCTCTCCAGTTTGAGAGACACTACGAGAAAACTAGCTTATGTTCATGTTATATGGTCTAATAAATACTGGGGTTTACGATAACTCTCGTCCAAGTGCCCCGAAACCCACAAAGCCAAAGATAGTGTGAGAAAAGTCCAAGATCTCGTATGGACAGACCGCCGATTAAAGGATCATAAGGTATATAAGACCGCAGGCATATCAAAAGATTCCGTGGCTCCTATCCTGCATGAAATGAGAAGAGGACTGGCACGGTTGGCGATAACCACAAACGTGAGATCCTTTCATATTATTGTTTGACGCTTAACTCTGTGCGTCAACGAAATATGGATTCACTGGTACGCACCAGAAATCAAACGACAGTCAAAAAAGTGGACTCCACCGATGTCTGCCGTCTCAGTCGGAAGGGAGATACCCACCGTTTCCAGGAATTCCCAGCGTTTGACCTATATTGATGACTTGAAGAAGAGCATAATGATCACAGGGCTCTACTGTAACAAAAAATGAATCTGATGTTATAAACCCATTATCTTCACTCACTTTGACTTCATACCGGATTACTTGTATCATGGAGTCGCCAAACCGAACTCTGGCGGCTCTTCTCTGCCCATATACCAGCGAGGGAGTTGCGGGTGGGAAGAAGCCGTTGGAGGGAGGGAATAGAACAAAGTTAGGGGGAAAGGTTGGTGAAGGAGTTAACTGTCAAGAGCTACCTATCCAGATTCACACTTCCAGACTATTGTAGTGTTTTTCGGGCCGAGGTTGCAGCTATTAAGATAGCAGTGTGTTTGCTGATCTAGAGTGCAGCCTCCTTTAGAGAAGTGATCATCCACTCAGATTGTAGAGCGGCGATACTAGCCTTGAATTCATTAACAGCGCGTTTAAGGCTGAACAAGGAGTGTCTAACCCCGTTGTTAAAAGCATCGAGTGTCTTTGTGATGAGACTGGTACACTGGTGTCGGGCCACCGTGGAATCGCAGAAAATTGTAAAGCTGATGAGCTAGCAAGAAAAGGCACACTAGAACCGCTATCGGTAGTATGGGAGCGGGTCGGTGCTCCCGTATCCTTTTGTGTTCTACTACTAAATAGCTGGTCTTCGCGGAAGCTTGCCCAGCGCTGAGCCACCATCGGTACATTCGCTGTCGCAAAAGCATTTTGGCCCAAGATCGATCGCAAGTGATCTAGTAAGACTAGCCTTTTCCTAGTTGGGGAGCTTTCAACAGGCCAATGCTCTATTGGAGTCCACGTAGTAAGGTAGGTAATCCTCCTATAGGCCATTTGCAGAAGCTGTATGGAAGAAGATGAGGTGGAAACATTTCACGACCCTCAGGCCTCTAACTACTTTCGAATCTTAGTTACAAATTCGGCTAATTTCACAAATGTTGGAGACCATCATAAAAATTAATTTCCGTTTGAGCTTACATTCTTGAGCAGATGGTAAAGAATTGAAAGTGCTGTTTTCGAGCAGTATTTTTCCCCAATTATTCATACTTATTCCAAACTTACAGTATTCTGAGGACTGGAGAATTTGGGGTTAATTCTTGGGGATGTTTAATGATAAAGCTGGACATTTCACTGAAATCTCGTCCCTAAAACTTAAATGGCACTAATTCCTTTATATAAAATGTTTTATGTCAACAGTATGGCTATTATTTAATACATTTTCATGTACAGCTATTTTGGTGGTCAGATATATGAAATTTGTCAGTACTAAGTTCTTTGAGTAGGAGAATGGCGCCATGTGTAGAAATTCACGGAAGTGAGGAAAGTTCTATAAGCGCCATTCACTTGGGAGTGTCTAGAAATGATTCTTTTACATATGGCTCAAGCGGCTCACGACTTCCCGTCGTAAGCAAGTATCCTCTTGGTAGCCAAAAAACATCCATTTGAAGGCTAAAGTGAGAAGGCGAATCATCTCTCTCCAGGGCTGTGGGCTGGGTTGGGGAACCGGCACGTAAAAAACGCCCCAATGAAAAGGAAATAACAGTCTCGGATTAAAGACCACCTTTTGATGATAACCACGGCAAACGCATTGAGGATAACGATTTAAGGGCATGCATATGGAATTTCCGGTCCCTTAATTGTGAAGGTGTTGCTGCCCAGCTCGTTGATTTCCTCGTAAGAGTGAAGGCTGACATCACCGCCGTCCACGAAGTGCGATGAACGGGACAGGGACTGAGACGAGTAAGTCCGTGAGGCGTTCACTGCAATGGCCATATAAAGGAGCGCAAATTTGGTGTGGGATTCGTCGTCGGTGAGATACTCCGTCGTCGAGTCCTGGCAGTCACATCTGTGGATGAACGTCTAGCAACAATCCGCATCAAAGAGATGGAAGAGAAGGACGATGTGACCTATGAGAGCTTCCCCCACGATGTGGCACAACGGTTCACCCTCCATGACGAAACATCCCCAAATGGGTTGAGGCTGATAGAAGAGCTTGAAAAGGTCGCCGTCAGAAGTAATGCTCGAAAATTCTACGAAAAGATACGGCGACTAACAGAAGGTTTCCAAACCAGAGCTTATTCTTCTAGAACCCCTAGAGGTGATCTAGTGACTGATGCCCCGTCACTTTGTTGTTTGGCCTCAGTTGGAGTGCAGCTATGTCCTAGGGTATTAAGGCCAATGATATCAATATCATCAACGTACGCCAGCAGCTGTACACTCTTATAGAAGAAGATAGCTTTTCTCTTTAGCTCTGCACCTTGTATTGCTTTCTCCAGCAATAGATTGAGGAAGCCATATGATACGGAGTCTCCTTGTTTAAAATCTTGCTTGGTATCGATTTACAAAAATGAGTTTGAATCTTTTTAAAAAAACTGAAAGGGCGTGGTTAACCTCGCTTTCTTGATAGTCGAGTTTTGTGGGATCGATCTATATTCAAAAGAAAACTGATGAATCTGCGTCGCTTAAGCTTGATTGTGGGCAAATGTTAGTAGGACTATTTAATTTTAATTTCGCGCGAAAACCCATCACCTTCAATTTGTATCACCTTGGTTCAAGAAGTGAAAGTTACGGTCAGAAAACTTTCGGGTTTGAAATATTCAGAATAGATCTATGTATGTAATTATAATCACTATTACTCGCAAAAAATGTTTGATTCAGCAAAAATTTTTTAACGTTTTAATTTGAAGAGATATAGTATTTTATGACATAACTGTTGTAACTACGTCTCATTGATATCGTTTCAACATGAAATGTGATTAAAATATCTATTATTTTGCTATGGTGAAAGCATTCACATCGCATTCGATGGATCGATGAGCTGTACGAGATATATGACGACATTGACATAGTTCAGCGAATTAAAAGACAGCGGCTACGCTGGCTAGGTGATGTTGTTCGGATGGATGAAAACACTCCAGCTCTGAAAGTATTCGACGCAGTACCCGCCGGGGGAAGCAGAGGAAGAGGAAGACCTCCACTCCGTTGGAAGGACCAAGTGGAGAGGGACCTGGCTTCGCTTGGAATATCCAATTGGCGCCACGTAGCGGAAAGAAGAAACGACTGGCGCGCTGTTGTTAACTCGGCTATAATCGCGTAAGCGGTGTCTACGCCAATTAAGAAGAAGAAGAAAAAAGCATTCACTGTAATTTTTCATACTAAGTTCTGCTTTGTTCTAAAAAAAAACCAAAATATTTTCGCCTCCGAAATTCCACATAACCATCATTAAAAGGGCGAAAATTTAAGCAGCGCCAATCGGCATAACCCCACCTTGATTACAATTGCATTATCAGCAAAGCCATAAATTCACACAACAACAAGGAAAACACACACACATAAACTTATGCACCACACACACACACACTTAAAATGTATTAAATGGAATAAAATGAAAAGATTTTTTAAAAATGTTATTTTCAAAATGGCAGCAAAAGTTTTTTCCAAGTAAAAATCAAGCATGAATAAGCAAGAGCGGTATGAGGACTGAGAGGACCGAGGCGAGTGCGAAATCAGCGCACAAACGCAACCAACCAGCCAAGCAAACCGGAGTCAGGTCGCACCAAGTGAAGTCAAGCCAACCAATCAGCCAGCCAGCGCGCCAAGTAGTGCGCGTAGGTGTAAGCGTTCATATGTATGTGTGTGTACATGATTACCCACCCACATAACGGCATAAATATCTAACGGAAAAGCGAAACTTTCTGCAAACAATAAAATCAAAAATTTTCACTTTATAAGTTGATGGCGACTGGAACGCTCAGCCAAAAATGTTTTCCAGCAACATACAAGCAACTGCACATACACACATATCTGAGCACGTACGCGTGTGTGGCGCTACAACTTAGCCAACCTGTGCAGCTCAGCGTAACCCTGGCAAGCAATTGCATGGAGCACGGAGCTTGGCGCACGAATGTCGAGCGCAGCGCAAAAATTGCATTTGATTTATTATCCTTTACTTTACTTTCTGCTATATTTTACTGCTTGCCCCTCCGCCAGTGTAGCATGTGCCACTTTCATCGCTCGTTTTTGTTTTTCGTTGGTGCTCGCTTACAGCGAGAAAGCTTTTAGCTTGCAACTCCTCCCTCGCATATAATGGAACCGGTATTTACGATATGTAAGCTCGGTTGCCGCAACAAGCGTTCGTGTGTTTGTGTGTGTGTGTGTCGCTTCTTACCTTTACTTTACTTTTTTCTTGCCGCATTTCCTGGATTTTCATATGCTCAGCGACTCCTTCAAGTTTTGTTTCTATCAGTACGGTGCCACCACTCCCACCCTCTCTATCTGCCCGACAACGCCGCCGCGCTGGTTCGTGAGTTCGTTCGGTCGACGTCAAAACTGTATTCCATAAATTAAACGTCGTGCGAAATAAAACTTTGTTCCATTGTATAAATCACAGATGTTTTTACATAAATTTATGCTTTCCATTCGCAGTTCCATTGTGTGGGTATGAGTAGGTACTCAGATATATAGTATGTATGTGGGAAAGAGGTACGTATACATACTTGTATATATGTAGGTCTGAAAAAATCTTGGTATTTACTGCATAAATATTAAACACTGTTTGAGTCATCCGAGCACTTTTGGGGGTACCAAAATTCCTTCGATCTCATAAACATTATTTTCCCTCCTTGAGTACAAATAAACCTATGATGTGACGTGAAGGTCGGTAAAATACCGTGCTGAGCCCACTCCAAGGGTGCTGACTGGTAATAGGTACCATAGTGTCATGACGATGGCAAAGACGAACCGGTAATAAATCGCCCCTATTGCAGTTGGGAGGTATCCAGGCTAAAGCCAGACTTTAAGTTGGGTATTCGTTGCTCCTTAAAAGCACATTATTAAAGAAGAAGAGAAGTCTTAGTATGGTTGGGGTACAAAAAAGTGCTTGAACAAGGTGATATGCGACTCGTGCCGAAGATCAGCTGGGGTTCGGGGACCCTAAAATAGCTCAGTCTCGAACGGACCTTACGGATCCCTGGCGCACTTCATTATATGATAGCCTTACTTGCGTAGCGAGGACTGTGTGCAAGCGAATGGACCTTATGGATACTTGGCGGACCTTAAAGAATAATAAAAACATTAAAGAATTCAAGTAGTCCGGTTATTCTGGAATAAACCCGAATCAAACTAGTTGTTCGCAGAAGAGAGCAACGTTTGTAAGAGCTCTAAAGCAGCGGGCACAAGAACAGGAGTTAAGCTTGGTCTAGATGTAAGAGCTGGCACTAACATTGGAGCTGAAGCTAAGTCTAGTTTCAAGAAGACAACAATACCATCGGTAGAATGAATCAAAGCCGGTAGCTAAAGTATGGCTACAAAGAAGGGAGGGGAAGGAAATGCCAAAGGTGGAGATGCCAGTATTGCGTCTGTCAAAGCATGGCCTATTTTTAAAGTCGATGCTTCGAGTTGTCTATCTGCTAAGAAGGGCACTTCTGTAACCGCTTCTGGAGCTCCAGGATTTCAGAGGTTAGTTGAAGAGGCTAAGCCGTCCACCAAAAGATGCTAAATGAGGGAGATCCCGAAGGAAAAATTCCCATGGTACTGTGGAAGAGGTTACAAGTTTCGCCACCGACATGCACGGATGTCCTCTAGCACTAAGACTAAATAAAAATGATTACTTAGGACGACGAAAGATCTTTAATTCAATTTAAAAATCAGCTATAGCCAAGATAGGGCGGGTATACCCCGGAACACCCCCAAGCTAATAGCGATAGACAAGAAGGTTATTGCATCCAATCCAAGGGGTAGGGTCTGGCTCTCGGCTACACCATCTTAACCGGACGAGATAATGCAGCTTATTAGAACCTGTAAACCAAATCTGGGTGGGGAGGGAGGTGTGAATATTTGTTAAGCAGAATCAAACCATTTTACGAAGGAAGCAAATCGGTCAATCTAACACATGGTGTTCATTTTGAACTCGTTTCTGATTATAATATCATTTAATGATCGTATGTGGATCTCGAATATGAATCAAATCAACTCTTTCTCTTGATAGTCGAGACCTTAGTTATTCGATATATTTGGCGTATATTCGGCCATGAGGCAACCCTGATTAGCACAAAATAAGGTCATTTTAACAGTAGGGAACTAAAGTATTATTTCTTTAATAAATTAAAATTTTTAATTTTATAACCTCATCTGAAAGAAAATTTTTTCTACTAGTAGTCTTTTTGAAATACACAAGCAAACATATATCCGCCAGGATTTTTGTGCACTCAATCAGGCATTTAAAGGTATACTTATATATGTACATAACACAAATACTCCTCTAAATATACGTATCCGTAAAATGTTACGGGTAGTTGTAGCTACATCTTAAAGATAAGCAGAGCTTCGGGTGCCGACAACCGAGTTTTCTACGTGCTTCAAATCTTTCCGTCATCCATTTCTCCCAGTTTTCTTTTAACCTCTTTCAATATGAATCTAAGTACTTGTAGTCCATATATGAAAATATTTTTCTCACTCTTCCTTAAATCTTCACTACATATAGTATACCTATGATATGTACAGCTTTGTTCTTCATATTTACCAAGGTAAGGGAACTCTGCTGCTGCAAAGGTATTTCTGCAGGTGAGGTGCATTGAATGTGAGCGTTTTAGGTAGCAGCACAACTATGTTGCAATACAAACTGAAGATTTTATAAACTTTTCACGAAATAAATAAAAATATTTAGCAAATATGGGTATGGGAGTTCCAGAAAGGATGAGTTTTGAGAATAACATATATGTATGTGAAGGAGAAATGTATACAATGTATACTACATATATATTATTGGACTTTAGGAAGTTTGGAAAATACTTTACTGATATGAAAGTGGGTAAAAAAGTATGATTGTTTTTGTAAATTATGGTTAACTAAATATTTTTACTGTCAACTAAAAGAAAATTCTACTTAGCTGTATCCTCCGCGCAGATGTCAACTGGACAATGGGTGTCGCTGCTTATAATGTCTTGATTTCAAGCAGTCTCTGGTTTAGCTGAGCCATGACAGCTCTATAATTGACTGCTTTATATACAAATTAGGACCTAGAGTAGAGCAGTTGGGATTAGAGGTCACCGAATGCCAAAACTCAAAAATGGAAAAAAGCGGAATGGGATATCGATCCAAATGTCGGTGTGAGGCGAGGTTGCTACTACCGGTGGGCTCACCGATCTTTTAAGCTGTGTCGTCAGCGGCCATACCTCAAATGCAACTGGAGTTAATTACGATGGTTTTAGTACTACTGCCAGTTCTGCAACGCATGGAAGCCACGGTCCATGAAGACTGAGATCAAGAAAGCGCTCTGCTTCTTTATTCTCCTGATCAGTTGACTAAGGGTTCTAACTCTGGCGACAGAGAAGGCCCCGGAAGAAGCCAAATAAGGAGGAGTCGAAGGCAAAAGCTCGGTACAGGGTGGCGATCGAGATATCTAACCCACTTGAGTGCAAGTCCAACCATAAGGAGGAGAAGATGAAATGGTTGGATCGGGCTAGAAAGGAGGTGAAAAGTGGCCGAGTACACTTTGCTACTCCTAATTGGTGCAATGCCTTGAATTCAGTTTGCAAATAGAGGAGCATATCGCTGAAAAGAGGCATCGATCGACAGAAAGCAAAACAAAGACGTCTTTGAATAAGAGGACGTAGACGTCAAGCACACGGTCGACAAAACCGACAATGTCCAATACAGCGGCATCAGAAAATGAGATAGCGAAACGACATTTAATGGTGGGGCGCATAGACCGCAGTAACCCCCCCTGTACAGATGTTACAGGAGCGGTAGAAAATAATGGAGATGAAGCTAATGGAAGTTCACATCTCGAGGATGGACGCCGAATCAAACGCACCCAGGCCGTCATTTGATGGAGCAGGATGGTTAAGCGGAGTAAAAATTCTGAGGTATAATGATGACCCTGAGGTTGAGAACAGCTTGTTTGGGATTTCATCAGATTAAAGTTCCCTTATAGTATGGTCTATATATGTGACTGGATACTCTTATTAAAAAATATGAAGAAAGGTATTGGAAAGAGCTTCCAGCGAACTAAGTTCTAAAATATCTCCAACATGGAAATAAAGCGCCAGGTCTCGTTTCCCATTGTTGAGACTTACAAACATTTTTATTCATTCCCGAAGTGAGGTACTGCATTCTTAATCGAGAATAATTCTAGATTAGATAATGTTTTTAGGAGTCGATTTTTGAAAATTTCGAAAACTCTTGGAATATTATTGTCGTTAAGGATGTGGCACAAAGCCCATACGAGTTCGTTCTAAACTCTCGATATTTATAACTACAATATTTGATAAAGGAAATCAGGTAATATGGTCTATTTCTATATCTAAAATAATTATTGAAACTAAATGGATAAGAGGTTCTTTTACATTGTAGTGAACTAAGGCTAGAAACTTATACGGATTGAAAATAAGGATATATGGTAAAACTTTTCTAAGAACCTTAGCTCTTAGCTTCAACTCTTCGAAAATGCTTCGAGTCATCCGAAAAAATACTGTCTAAGAAAATATCAGCAGTGATAGCTACAAAGTTTTCACAACAACAACCACACATGCCGCACAAATATATTTCACTTGATGCACGTATTTTATTTCTAACCAAAGTTCATGCAACATTTATTCACAGTCGTATGAGAACTTTTAGTTTTCCAGCGAAAAACTTTTGACCTTCACACCCGGCACACCACACCATACCCTGAAGGTGCTGCGTCTGTGTGGTGGCCAGAGACCGTACTCGGGTGGTGGTAGAGCACCGAAAGCAGCTGAGTCGTTGCATTCGAAAAAGTTTCCTTCGCAGTGCACTCTGCTTGGCCCTGTTATAGCAGTGCAGAGTGTAACGGTCGAGGCAGCGTGGCAGTTGGTGGCGTTGGCAACACTTGCAGCAGCGTATCCTTAATTTTACTATGTGTGTGTAATGTGCTAACTTACTTTGTTTTTATTTCATTCAATTCTTTTTATTGGAGTGCATTGCAACACATTTGCGCAGCAGTTCATGAAGCATGACTTTTAATGTGCCACACACTCGACACACACACGCGTCAGCCTTCGGTTTTACGAGTACGTGTGCTAGAATTTACAGTGCTTGCGCAAGTATGATATTATTTCGGGGAAAACGCTGTGAATTTTGCACTTCCGACTGCATGAATTTAGTGGGGTGACGTGGTGTGCTCGTACAGGAGTTGATATTGACTCGTGATATGTGCAAAGAGAAGTTCGAAAATAACGCAGTAAACTCATATTTTACTTAATAAATTGATTACAAAGAAGAAAGTAAGGAAAATGGAGTTTCTTAGCGAGAAATCTACAGAATTTAGGATCGTAAGTGCAATATTTTGTATATTTAAGCGACTGGAAGCTTCTTTAGTAGTTTTGTTGTGATCCAATGATGGTATATTTCCAAAAATAAAAAAAGAAAATAAAAATTCCTTCTAGTCTAGTAAAAATAATAGGGACAGCAAACGACGCCACTCGCTCTTTTTACATTTCTCTTTAGTAAGGCTTGCAATTTCATCATGGATAGATACACGACCCAAAAACGATCGTAATGATTAAAATCACAGATCAACAATTGAGCGTTTGGTGGAAAAATTTGAATTCACAGGCACACTGTTTCCGTGCCAGTGAGACAACGAAGTTTCGTAGTGTCTAGAATATTGCTGATGCTAGCGCTTCAATTGTGGAAGACCCAAATCAGTCTCTCACACCTCGTTCTCAAGCGTGGGGCATCTCTGTGACTTTGTTGCTGCGAATTTTGGGAAAAGATATTGGCCTTCCTTCTTACAATATCAAATTGACGCAAGAACTGAATCCGCTTGACCACCAGAATCATCGCTAGTGAATTGGGCTGAGAAACAACTTGAAACTTATCCGAGGCTAATTTCTGCATGAATGGCTTCGTCCATAAGTAAAATATGCGTTATTGGTCAGGCAGCAATCCACACGTACTCCATGTTATGGACTTGGACAAAATGTGGTTCCAACAGGAACTGGCCTATGCTAACAAGCCAGCGACGATTGATGAACTTCGTACGAATATCGAACGTGAAATTGCAGCACTATCGGTAGATTTATGCTTGAAAACCGTTGGAAATTGGGTTCAGCGGCTGGACTTCTGCAGACGTGCCCGTGGTGGTCATGCAAAAGAAATCGAGTTCCATACATGATGGTGTCGAATGTTCCTTCACAGGATTGTTGATACCCCAAACCGTTTTTGTTTCATTAAAAAAAAATTTTGTAGCGCTCTTATTGAAAGATCGGTTACTTTTAAAACTCTCCTAAAAACTTGTATATGACAATTATGTTCCGATATTTTGAGGTTATTTTAAGCGTGAAAGCACTTAATGCTTAAAAGAACTCCGCAATAATATGGAAGTGGCTCGACAAGTACGTCGCTTCACCGTTTGTGGTACATTCTCGTAGACGGCTATCGGAAGGAAAAAAACAATATTGTTGATGGAATTCTGGAAAATTCGCGCATTGAAATCAAAGAGAAAGTCACCGTATACAGCATTGAATGTATACAGATAGATTTCTTCTTCAAACGCGACCGTCCAATAATTTTTCATGATATTCCACGCATCTCAAATACCTAGTAAGTCATATCCCGTAAGAAATAGCATAGTGGCTTGTTCTCTAGCTCACAGAACAGTAGTGCTACGCGCTGATTAAGAGCGTTTCCACAAAACTTTTGTGTCGTTTCAAAATCGTAGTTAAAATATAGATCCAATGGCGGACAAAACAAAAAAATAAATTGGGGAAACAGTAGACTTCAAAGGTCAAATCTGCTAAAAAAAAGACGAATTTGCTTCCTGAAGGCGATGGATGTGCTATCGGCTGGAAAGGTGATGGCATCAATGTTTTGAAATTCGCAAGGTATGATCTACAACGACTCCTTGAAGAAAGTCAAAACATTTACAGGACTTTGCTATGCTAAATTATTAAACCGATTTCACGTCATTGGAGAACAAACGGTTCCACTCGATGAACAGAAATTATTTTTTTATTTAGATGATTAGGCTATGAACTGCTGCCACCACTACTTTCTCTGTAAATAAAGGGTTTTCCAATAATAGCGACATTATTTTTTTCAAAAAAAGGAGTTTAATGATATCAAATCACAATTCCTTGGACTCCATTTAATTTCTTCAAATAATTAATACTATTGATAATTGAACTTTTCTTACAATAACTCGGTCGGTGCACTACTTTGTTGCACCTAGCCCAGTCCTTTTGACACCAGATGTTGTAAAATAAAAAGTTGGCCAATCAATGCAACTTCAATTCAAAAGAAGTACGGACCGATGATCCCACCAGACCAAAAACCACACCAAACTGTCAATTTAGGTGAATGTAATGGTTGTTCATGAATAATTTGTGGATTTTCTTCGCACGAGAATCCACAGTTTTGTTTAATTATCGCATCACTAAGATGAAGGTGAGCCTCATCGGTGAAGATGATTTACTTAAAGAAATCGTTATCGTTTAAGTTGTCCACGGTAAAATCAGCAAATTCACGATGTTCATGGTGATCTAATGACTTCACTTCTTGAGTGAGAATAATTCTATATGAATTCAAGCTTAATTCCTTTCTCAAAATTCGCCAGGTTGTTGTGGTCTTCAACAACACTTGCTTGAACGGCGACAATATTTCCATTATTTCGAGCGATTCATTATGGAAAGAAAATGTACGCTCGACGTTTTCAAAAACTCGGCAAAATGCGAGGACAGACGGACGATTATTACGACCATAAAATGGCGAAAGCGCACGAAAAGTTGCAATAGGAGAACGATAACTTTGATTATAAAATTTGATGATTTGTAAATGTTGTTCTTGCAAATATCTTTCTATAATATAATTGTAAGCTGAATACAAAAAAAATTACACATCATGACATATGACATGACATATTAAAAATGACCGAAACGTCACTTGGAAATCATATCATCCCTATTGGAAATTCAGGGTCATGAGTCCCTGAGAACCAATTTCAGATGTGATATGTGATATGAGGTAGACCTTGCCGCCATAAGGGTCTGCTATGCAGACCTCTAGAAAACGAGCTTTTAAAAAAGGTTAAAGAACTTGGGATATCGCTGGTTGGAGTCCTTTTGGTAGGTTAAGTACTTATCTTATAACGCTTTTAGGGCTGTCTGCTATCTCGTAGATGTCACTTTGCGACCATAACGTGTAAATTGGTGCCTTTGAACTCTTTAGACTGCCACGAAGCTCCAATATTACCAGAAATAAATGAAAGATTTAGGCTCTTTGGCAAGCATTTTGTAGATAGGTCTGAGAACTGTAACCAAAATTTTCAGAAACTAGGCTAAGAGGATGCAGCGCCGAATAGTTAGCCTACATATCGGAATAAATCCAACTGAGTTTTATAAAAAAATAAAAAAACGCGTTCTCCGGAATAAATTAGTAAGCACCCTGTAGTGCTTATTTCTGTCGCATATGCAATTCATGCTAACAATGCTTGGTTAAATTTATGCACTATGCCTTATAACTAATTTTTCCTACAGGGTCATTGACCACAGCGCTCATATGAAACTAAATCAGCAATTAAATGGTTATAATGCGAATATCACTTTCTGTATTCACATGTTTACATACTTATACATATATAAATATGCATACATATGTGTGTTGGTTGAATCTGCATTGCCAACAGTAAGTTGCGCTGAGCTTGTAGCTAAGCTACCGCTTTACATTTCGTATTGAACTATTTCCATATTTAAAAGACATAAATTAACTTGTTAGCTGTGTTAACGCGTACGCGGAGACAAAGCCGCATATTTCTTTCTTTGCATCTCTTGTTATACCCTTTATAGGTTAAATTCACTTTGCCACGAAGTTTGTGAGACCCATAAAAAAAAGTTGGAGACTCTATACGATGCATATATAAATGATCAGAGCGACGAGCTGTGGACTTAGCCATGAGTGTCGGTCCGTCTCTCTTTGCCTTTCAGTATTTACGCGAACTAGTCTCTCAGTTTTTGAGATACCGACAGGAAATGTTGCACACATTCCTTTCTCTCCAAGCAGCTAATTATTTGTCGGGACCGCCGATATTGGACTACTATAGCGTATAGCTGTCATACAAACTGAACGATTAGAATCAAGGCCTTGTACGAAAAACTTCTTCATTTGAGTAGATCTTTTAACGAAATTCAGTACAGAGTATTACCTTAAGCAGCGCTAAAATTTCCTAAAATATTGTTCAGATCGGTATACAATAACATATAGCTGTCATACAAACTGAACTATCGGAAGCATGTACTTGTATGGACAGTTTTTCATTTGAGGAGGTATCTTCACGAAAATTGGCAGGAGATATTTTCTAGAGCAATGATGCAATATTCACAGAAATTGTTCAAATCAGATCACTATATCATATAGCTGTCATACAAACTGACCGATCCAACTCATGTCCTTGTGGGGCAAACTTTTTCAATTGACAAGGTATCATAACGAAATTTGGCATAGGTTATTCCTTAAGAGAATGCTATAATCTCAGAAGAAATTGTTAAGATCGGAAAACTATAGCATATAGCTCCTGTACAAACTGATCGGTCAAAATAAAGTCCTTGTATGGAAAACTATTTGATTTCATAAGATATCTTCACGAAATTTGGAAAAAATTAATACCTAAGACAACGCTACAATCCTTGAATAAACTGTTCAGATCGGAGTACTATATCATATAGCTGTCATACAAACTGACCGATCCAACTCAAGCTCGTGTATGGAAAACTTTTTTATTTGACCAGATATCTACACGAAATTTGGCAGGAATTAGTATCCAAGACAACGTTACAAACCCTTAAAAAATTGTTCAGATCGGAACACTATATCATATAGCTGCCATACAAACTTAGCGCTCACAATCAAATTCTTGTATGGAAACTTTTTAGTTGTGAAGGGTATTCGAGCTTCGCTGCAAGCGAAGTTTACTTTTTTATTGTTTTTATTTTCTTCTGCGACAACAAACATATTTTATTTATTAACATTCGTGCAATTTTCGCACGTTGCTCCAGTTCGAGCGATGATTTTGCATTGCTAGCGCCGCTACTGTTACCAGCACTGCCACAGCTTTGGGTTATGCGTGCATTGAGTCACATATAAATTAAGTTGACATGTGTAGATATGTATATGCATATTTGTGTGTTAATTTTTATAGTTTTTTTATTGCTGCTTATTGCTTGTGCAACACGAATGCATTGAATGCGAAACTGCGAAAAAGAAGGTAGATACATAGATAGGGAGGTAATACTGTCCACCAATTTGAATTTCTCACACTAATACACAGCAATATATATATTCATATGTATGTATATAACCGATTAACCATTTGCGCATGAGCTATAGCAATCGCTTTCCAGTAGTCGTTCGCACATGTTAAGCCATACACACACACACACATATACATATATATATATATATATACTGGTATATTACTAGTTATTAAATATGCAGCACCAGCGCTACTCACTCACGCTCCCGGTCTCGGCTACTTGTTTTGCTTCCCGACCAAACGCGTGAAGTTTATGATAGGCGTTCGCGTTTAAACACTTCAGCGACTGACTACTCGGTGGCTAATTGACGATGACAGCTCTTTCATAGCCAACTCATTCAACTGGTGTCGTCGTCGTCACCACCAAGCGGTGTCACCTCTGCGCCACAACCTTGCTATTGTACCAATGATATATTCCCAGCTGATGACAATTGAAAATTATATTTATGTTTTTATGTAAGCCATATTTAAAATATTTTAAGTGTTTTGTGCCTCAAAGGCATTGAAATTGTTGGCATAGTTGTCTTTATTGGTTGTTGTGGAAGAAGTTCGTAAATATTTTTGCGGTTGACATTCCCAGGCAGTGGTCACGGGAACAGGAGCCGATTTCTCATGCAACTAAAATTATAATGCAATGACTGGAGTGACGTAGCCGGAACTATTAGTACATACTATGTACTTGTCATTTCTTATGAATCCAAGCCTTAGTAATCAGTAAAGGCTAGATTAATGTCACTAATAGTCTAGCAAGCAGAAAATAGTATTTAAAACTAATAGTCTTATTATTATTGTAAAATTTACAGGTCATCCAAATGTTTTGTTGAGAGACGACTCTTGGTATATTACCATAGAAGCCCGTTCTTTCTGAGAGAAGCCTTTGTAGGAATTTTCAATTCAATTTTTTTGGTAACCATTTGGCTGTAATGTAGTACAGTAATTTCTTGGTAAGCAGTTACAGTCGTAGAGCTATGTTCAATTCCTACTCTTGCGTCCTCGCTGCGCTCTCTGGAAACGTGAGTAACCCTTGTGTAAGATGCGGTAGCCAATCGTCCCCACGACAGTCGGGTCTAAGTAACAGGAATGGACCCGGATTTTTATCCGGCCAAGGACTGTCCACTCGGCACCATTCCTCGAAATTACTTCAGGAATGCTTTATGCCGCTACAACAGCAACAACATACAATAGCCAACTCATGTAGAGCTTGGGGTCACGGCTAAATGAGAGGATGCTTAAGCGAAACCACTCCTACATATACGGTTTAAGGGTTCGCTATAGTCTAATTTCAACGTCTGTTCACCAGAGTTGCAGTTGTAGGTGGGCGTTGGTCTAGAAACAAGTGGCTCACTATATAAATGTAAATAAAACTATATACTACTCGACTAAAGAGGTTGTGCACTGGGTTTGGGACTCGTCATATTGAAACCACTCCATTTTTGATGACGATCACCGCCGTCCAAGAAATGCGATGGACTGGACAAGGGCGGAGATGAGTAGATTATAGTGACATTTACTTCAGCGCCCATATAAAGAACCGCAAATTCGATGTGGGATTTGTGGTGGGAGAAACACTCAGTTGTCGAGTCCTAACATTCACTCTTATGGATGATTCCAGCTGAGAAGCGCAATAGCACGTTCACAAAACTTGGTTTTCAATAAATCGATTGTGACATTTGCTGTGTAACTTGTGGCGCCGTCCTATTGGAACCACATATTGTCCAAGTCAATATCATTCAAAGCAGCCCAAAATTATTCCGTTATCATGGCGATACCCATTCATAGTAACGAGCAGGTCTTGATCATAACGGAAGAAGTACGGCCCAAGTACGCCGCGGGCCCATAAACCTCACCAAACCGTAATTGTTTCAAGATGCAATGGTGACTCATGGAGTAAGTGTCGATTGCTGCTTGACCAGTAACGCATATTTTGCTTATTGACGAAGCAATTCAGCCTGAAATGAGCTTCATCGTTGAAGATGATTTTTCGATGAAAATCCGGATCATTTTCAAGTTGTTGCTCACCCCATTTCAAGAAAATACGACAATTCTGGTAGTCAAACGGCTCAGTTCTTACATCAGTCTGATCTTGTAAAGATGGAATTCAAGATCTTTTCGCAAAATTCGTCACAGCGACGTCACAGAGTTGCCCAACGCTTGATAACCAACGTAAGAAATTGATTTGGGTCTTCCCCTATTGATGCACCGGAACATTTTGTACTGTGCCTGTGGATTCAAATTTTTCCACTAGACGCTCAATTGTTGATCTGACAGGAGGGTTAGTACGACCATTTATTGGACGTAGCGCTCTTAAAGTTGAGGCCACTGACTTGGTAGTAAATTTTACTAATTTCGACTCTTTGTTGGATCGTATATCTTTCCATGATGAAATGATAAACTTTACTGAAGAGAAATGTCAAAACTTTTGTAGCGTCCCTATTGAAAAACCCGTTATGATTAAATGATTATATTGCCGGAGGTCTTTGATACTGTAGACATTGAATAATGAGAAGTTTTGAAGTTTATGTACTATTTGTATGTTCAATTCTTATGATTTCGCCGTTTCGAGTTGCCAAAACAGTTTCTGTTATAACAAAATGAACAATTATGGTTAGTTAGGGTTAAGTGCCACTTAAGGTCCATCCAGATTCCCTCCCATCGAGTGTGAGGCAACTCATATGAATCAACTAAGCCAATCTAAGCCTGGTATGGTGAAAGGTATGTTGAATGTTGCTATCTTGAGAGATCCAGGGTACGTAGAAGTTCTTAACCTGCAACATCATCCAGCGAGGGTCATTCTAGTTTCTCCAGATAATTTGAGCGTTTCGGATTCATAACACGTAAAGTTCCTTTGAATAACTATTTTGGCTCTTTTTTGCTATATGTCTTCATATTAAGCCACAATTGGTTAAAAATTGTCGATGGGTTGATAAAAGTCTGAAAAATGAATAGTAGCTTTCAGCATATTCCGTCCGAAATGCTCCAAAACATTCAGGCTAAATAAAAGAGTTGAAGGAAAATGTCTAACCATGGATAAAGACCATATCTTCCTCAATCATCACCTTCCCAGAGTGGTGTTGGAATCATCAGGAAGCTAAAAGAGTACAATCAAACGTCTAACCATGGAAAGACACCATATCTTTCTTAGTCATATCCTTTCCAGAGTAATCCTGGAATCATCAGAAAGTCTGGAGTCCCCGCAAGGAAGGTACACAATTCAAGTAACTGTTGTACTGTGCTGCAATTGAAATCTCTTTCAAGCTGCAGACTTAAGCTATTGAAACAGGTTTTTGAAATATTAACGAGTTCGGTATTAAGAAATTGTAAATGCATTTTTTCACTAATGCTTAAGTTTTGAATTTATTCTTCCAATTTAATAATTATAGCAACAAATATCAATATTTTCCATAAAATTTTTGAACTCATTCAAATATATACCTATGTATGTACGATATGAGCATAAGTGAATTCAATATCACGTACTACCTCCTCCTTTTTATTTGATTTATGCTGGAATCAAAAAAGAGTTATGTGCCTCCTGGCGTAATTTCCCATCAGCCGTCTACGTATGCACATTACGCCAGGTAATTGGATACCCACCAATAATTCATTGCTGAATTTAATCAGCTGTGTTGGCATTTTCGCCCATCCTAACCCCCAACCTCATATACCTACATACTTCAGTAACGGCATATAAATTGCGCAGACGGCAAGAAATGCCGATTCGAACGAAAATGATGACTAGAGCAAAGGATCAGCGTTGAGCACATCTCATCTCATCTTAACTGCTGAGAACTCCGCCACCACTTCCAACCGAATTGAATTCCTTGAGGAGGAGAGCAAGAGCGCACACAAAAACGTCTTGCACCTTTCACTTTACGCACTCAACCTTCAATTTTTTTTTGATTTTGCTACGGTATTCGCCCAAGGCAGTTAAGGCATTTTCTGCCTTGCGCTCGCCACCTTAATGAGCAGCCAACTCAATTAAGCAAAGTAGTTGAGCAGCAAAAAGTGCCTAATGGCAATTAGGAAAATTGGTTTATATTTATATATTCACTTTGGCGCAATGAAAACCTCATCCTTCAAAACATTCATATCGCTACTCTACTATATGGAATGCTGTGCAGGCTAACGAGCTGCTGTGAGCTACTTAATGCTGCATGTGCTCCGCTCCTTCCAACTACTAGCTGGCTGGCTGGGTGGCTGATGGCATTTAACCTGCCTAAATGAGTGCAGAAATTACTTATTACCATGCTTCAGTTGATTTTATGAGCGTTTATGATAGAAAGCGTCGTGTGGCTGTACTTGAGGTGGAGGAGAGAGCCAAATAGTGGATGCTCGGGTTCATATTGCCGCATTAATGATTTTGCTTGCTGCTATTAGTTCCAGTGTGAATTACAATTATTAATGTTGTTGTAGTTCTGTTTTTTTGTTGTTGTAGCTGATTGTAATTGTATCTTGTGGCATCTGCCACGGATCATTAACGTGAAAGTGAGTAGAAAATGCGTGGGTTCTCAAGTACTGTGCGCGTATGCAATGAAGCTTTGTTTTCAATGAATTGGTGTAATGCGTTGCTGGACAAATCCAGTCCGCGCTGCAGTAGGCTTTAAGAGAAGTTATTGTGGAGAACGTTCTTTAATCATAATGAGGACGGGTCTTGACAAAGGTTCTTATAGGCTTTATTACAAGAACTCTATGTATGCTTGACATTCATATAATGAGAGGTAAAGATGTGAACAGGGTTTTAATTGGAAAACCTATCGATTCGGTGTCTTTGAAGAACCGAGACGGGGTATTAGATGCTCTGAAGTTCAGCTTCCTTCATAGAGGTAACTATTTACTCTGATTGCAGTGCAGTGCCTCACTAACTGTACGTTTAGAGCCGGTTTAGGAATGTCTTATCTCGTTATCATTGGTATCGAGAAACTTTGTGATAAGATTACTATGGACACCAAGCCACAGCGGAATCGCCGGTAACTATATACATATAAATAGATGACGATCTGACAGAGAAATATACCATAGTTCCGTTATCATTAGAATTGGAACGGGATAGTGCTTTCCTTTTCTCGTGTGTTCTATTATTGGATAGGTGGGCTTTGCGGGAGCTTTGTCAGAGCTGAGCTCATGCGTTAACACACGATCCTTTTGGACCAAGACTAATAGTAGGATATTCAAATAGCTCCTTGACTTTATTAAGACAAGCCTAAGAGATCAAACAGGCCATTGCCCTACCGGCGTCCATGCTGTGAGGCTGAAAATCTTAACGGATCTTGATTGTCTCACGAGATCAAGGCTTAAATGTTTGGCAGCTCGAACCTTCAGATATTCCACCGAGCTGGTGGGAATAAAATGCCTGAGCAAGGACACAAGACGCTTAACTGACTTAAAGTATCGAATGTAGTAGTTCCGATTTTATAACTTCAGAAAGGAGTGTTTTTAGTAGTCCAAGAGCGATCTCTGAATAAGCGATCGAACTTAATCTAACCTAAGACAAGCAGTTTCAGTCTTAGTCAAAAACTCAAGACTACGCAAATTAACTTTTGACCGCTTGCATTCCATTACCCTATAAGTTATATCACTTTGAATATTGATAAAGCCCAGAGTAGATACGAAATCCTTTAAAAATTACCTGTAAGATATGTATATAGCGAGCGACCGATTGCAAATCGCGCTTCCTAGATTAGTCGCTGAGGCACTCTTGAAAGGCAGGTGAAGAAATGCAGGCCAGTTAGAATACCGCGCTTTAAATACCATACATGTCGAACCCTACATGCTGCCTGTAAAGAGTAATACCTCATTTCAGTCTAAGCAATGTCTGCAGGCATGATTTTAAGCTAGAAACAGCACTATATCATAGGAATATAAAGATTATGGTAAAAAAGGGTCGAGGTGTTTCAACCAAAACTACCTTTATAGACTTCTATCCTTATGTAAGGTACCGAAATTTACATTCAGGTAAGCGTAAGTGGAAGTAAAGAAGAAGAAGAGCGCGAGTGCCACGACGCCTGCATTATTATCCCCTCCAAATGATTGGAACACTTTTTATTTTCCATTCCTGTTTTTTGCACATCCGTTGCATTTCAATTGTCCTTTGGTTCGCGTGCAATTCCACAAGTAAATGCAAGCAATTTGTCAGCGAATGCAACGGTCCGGGCTGAAGCCTACAAGCAAAGTATGACATAACTCAAACCCAATTCAATTTTGAAACAGTTTCTCGTGCACCAGATGGCGTATGCATATTCCTATGACGAGAGCAACACCTTTGATGCATTGTTGTGCATTTCAGTTCGGTGAAAGTCAAAATTATTGCCATAAATCTGTTGCAGTTGCGACTTTTTAGAGAAATCAAAAGTGGGATGACTAGTGACATATGAGTTCTGTATTCTTGCAGAAGTAAGTTTTAGAGAGAATGATTCAGCAGTAGGAAATGAAAATTCGAAATTTCAAGACTAACTTGAAGAGTTAGAATGATATAATGATATATAGATATAGGTAGCAAGAATAATGGTCAACATCGGTGGACCAAGTCAAAATAGGCAAATAGGTGAGCCAATAAATTCTGATGTACGCGGTGTTCATATGGGACCAGCACTACAGCAAAAGACGTTTGCTAAGAAAGCGATCTGTGACAGCAGCGACGCTGCTAAACTACAAGCCAGTATGACGCACTTTGGTTTCCAGGGAAAAGATTTTGCATATTTGTACCGGCTATCAGTGAGAGAAGAGGGAACCAAAAGCATCGCTTATTGCAGCAAAGATAGTAAACCTCATCCAAAAGACGGTGAGAATCCACAGACTAAATATCGGACATCCATTCGTGGGTACATAGACCTGGATTTCCATTTGACCCAAAGTGGTCGTGAGTGACTTAGACTTCACTTTTACAAATTTCGTCCTGACTTTCGTCCGTACTGTCCGATGTGTACAAAGTATATAGAAGATCATCAGCATCTATCATTGCCCTCAGTAGTATAAGGGAAAGCTCAAAAACTCACTTGGCGGTACTTTCACCAAACATGGATGTATGTGTCCTCTGCTAAATGGACGGCATGGATATGTATAGCTAGTTTTACTTGTAACGAAAAGTTCTTTCATTGGTGTGGGTGGCGCCTGTTAACCAAATCTCTTACAGAATTGGATCGGATACAGCAAATTGTCCCACGGCTGGGTCCCAGGTCAAAAAAGGATTCCGGGAAACGAAATAGCTGATGAGATTGCAAAAAGTGGCATTCGATTGGTTACCGAACCAGTACGAGAAATATGGAAGTCACTAAAAACGATACACCAGGAAATTTCCAAAATGGCGGATGGATGGATCATGGTAAGATGCCTTAAGAACATGCAGGATCAGTAAGATCAAGTGTAAGAGTACCGAAGAAAAACATGCAAGCTTTTTAGTCACGCGGTTTCGAAATGACTGCAGGACGAAGCTTGGCCTGATGAGTAACGACGATACATGCAGATAGTGCAGAGAAGTAGACATTGGTGATATGCTGGAACACCTCCTAAGCTTCTATATTTCTGGACAGAAGTAATAGGATGTATTTCAGCGACTCTCCCATGACTACTTTCCTGCACTTTCTGCATGTATCGTCGTAACTCACTACTTGAACTCGTCTTAGATATCAACGAGCTTAACGGTTAAACGAATTAGAGAAAGTCTTAAAGTTCGCAAAACGCGCTGACGTCTTGTTCAACGAATACTTCAGCTCAAATTTAACTAAACCTCCATTAGACAATGGTAAGGCTAGTAAGAACCAAGAGGTCTATGTATGACCTGGCAGACGATCAGTATAACCTAACCTATTGGATACTGATTTCAGAAACATTTTTCAGTTATCAGAGAATATGCAAACTTCTAAAGTTGGCTTAAGAGGTTTTAATATCCAAATAAAGAAAAAAGAAATAAGAATTGCGTGATTACGAAATCAGTTTACCATCATATATCACCAGAAATATGCGAACATGTGCAAATTGGAGTATCCCGGCAACAATATAATTAATAATTCATCCTTGAATTCGTCCAAATACTTGTACATATATCAATATTATTCACGAAAATTCATACAAAAACCTTCTGCGGTTACTTTAAGTCAATAAATGTGAATATGTCGGTGTTAAATCACCTTGCAACATAACCTCTCGACAAACAGCCGCACATTAGCCACAAATTGGCGGGGAGGGCTGGCGTAATGGAAGCATCAAGCAACGTAACATATGTGCGAATAGAACACAATCAACTATATATGTATATGTAGAGGTGTGTCAGCGTGTGTGTACATATGTATGTGTGCGGTTAAGTGCTCATACTCATATTCATACGCATATTAGAGGCGAATGTATTCATGTGTGTGGGTAATAAATTTGCTCAATAAAGCCAATATATCGCAAAGCTGTCAAAATACAACGCCGTTAGGTGTGCGAATGCGTGTGTGCGCGTTTATATATATGTATATTTATAGGTGTGTTTGTGAATGTGTGGCGCATGCAGTCATATTTTCCACTGGATTTCTGCTGATTTCAAAAGCAATTCGCCATAAGTCATTTGCGTAAATCCCACTTTGATCCGCAATGAAGACTATTCGAGCGCACGAAGCGCGTCGGGTGGGGTCGGGAAAATTGTGTGTGGTAGTATAATGTATGTGTCATAAAAGTTTAAGTAAGCCCATAAAAAATGTGCAGAAATACTATATGCCATAGACAAGTTTGTGTGTGTTGAAGATGAACTTTTGTTAAAGTAAGAGATATGAAACTGATAGAAATACATAATTTCTGTATTAGAAAAAGTAATAAAGACAGACAATTTTTTTATACCCAGCGCAGAATTTTCTTGTGGACAAATAACTGTGTAGCCACAGTTTGCATCAAAGCGAAGTTCTTCAACGTATCGCTGATTTGCCTCCACGCCCCAACGTAAGAGAAGAACAACGTGACCAAAGACGTCTTCTATGAGCGCCTGAAGCTCACCTATGAGTGCTGCTCCCCGATATCAAAATCCTGTTTGCGACTTTAACACCAGGGAGCGCAAATATAGTATATTTGGCACAACGGTCGGTAAATTCATGATGAAACATCCCTAAATACTACGTATAGAAAAATTCATCAAGCTGCCTGGCCGTCCCTGGATCAAAAAGCTCCAGTGTTTTAGACGTGCATACGGTCCTAATATTGAATCGGACCACTATTTTATTGCACAAAAGATACGAAACCGCCACTGTGCAGCAAACACAAGGAAGGTTCGACGTCGAGAAGCTGCAATTACAACAGATAGCCGAACGATTTTCTACTCGACTTGCACTCCTGCTCTCTGAGAGCACTCATCAACAATTCGGTATAAGGGAACTGTTAGAGGGCTTTTCAAGCTCTTTACGTACAGCTGCAACCGAAACCATTGGTTTTCAGCAACTGCAAAAAAAACAGCTGGTACGACGAGGAGTCCGTGTCACAGTGGAGAGAAAACAGACTGCCTACCTCGCAACGTTACAATGAACCACAACACGTGCGGGATGTGATAGATACCGAAAGTTGAAAAGGGAAGCGAGACGCATTTGCAGACAGAAGAAGAAAGAGGCCGAAATGCGTGAGTACAAAGAGCTTGATAAGCTTGCCGACAGGGGTAATGCTCGAAAATTCTACGAAAAAATGCGGCGGCTTACAGAAGGTTTCAAGACCAGAGCTTACTCTTGTAGAACCCCCAGAGGTGATCTATTGACTGATGTCCACAGCATACTAAAATTATGGAGGGAATACTTCTCCAGCCTGTTGATTGGTAGTAGCGTAAAACCAAGAGATGACAAACCCGATTCCCCAATCGATGATGATGGAATAGACGTTCCATTGCCCGACCATGAAGAAGTTCGAATAGCAATTATACATCTGAAGAATAACAAAGCGGCGGGAGCCGATGGATTGCAGGCCGAGCTATTCAAACACGGCGGCGAAGAACTGATAAGGCTCATGCAACGGTGAGATAAGCCCCTCGTGAAAAGAGGATCGACACACACCACCTTTTCATCAATTTCAAAGCTGCTTTTGACAGCAGGAAAAGTAACTGCCTTTATATCGCTATGTCTGAATTCGTCCGAACGGATGAAAATACTCCAGCTCTGAAAGTATTCGCCAAGGGAAATAGAGAAAGAGGAAGACCCCTACTGCGTTGGAAAGATTAGGTGAGATGGTTACACTTGGAATCTCCAAATGGCGCTAAACAGCGAAAAGGAAGATCAACTGGCGCGCTGTTTTTAACTCGGCTCTAACCGCGTAAGCGTTGCCTACGACAATAAAGAAGACAGTTGGGACTACATAACCGGAGCGGACCCTGATTTTTATCTGGCCAAGGACTGTGGACTCGCCAGATTTCTACTGCTACGACAACAACAACAACAATGAAGAAGAAGAAGAAGAAAGCAAATTATCATAGGCAGGTTCATTCAATCCATCTGTGGTATGAAGATTCTTTCGACAAATAAAATAACTGAAGTAGCCTACGTCTGCCCCTGTATTCATAATTTTCTAATGCTAATAATTTAGCAACAATCTCAAAGTAGGGAAAAGCTTTTTTGAGAATTGATTGAACGTACTTGAGTTGGTTCTAAAATATTATCTTCCCTTACACGACCAAGGATTTCAGTGTCGCATCTGGTCAAATATTCATACAAAAGCAGTGCAGATTTCAAATCTCTAAGAAAATGGTTTTTATCATTTGACAAACGAAGCTTAGACACATCTGCACTCACACGAACTCATATGTGCTCCCATATCCTTAATAGAGTAATTTATAAATATTGAAAATCCACTCGTGTCCGCTTCAATAAATTTGTTGTACACAAAGTGTTCAAGTTGTTGTAGTTTTTGGATATCTTTTTTGTTTGAAGTGGTCTTCATTTAATTCCATTTCGATTTTTGTCTTCTCCCCCCGCACCACTTGTTTGCACGTTTTTGTTGCATTATGTGTATTTGCGCTGTTGTTGCTATTGTTGCAAATTTTCAATGAGCTTTGTATTTTTTTTTAAATTTTTTTCAAACTCATTGCAAACCTGCTACACGGTGGCATGTGGCAAGCATTGCTCTCTAATCTACTTCTGCTGGTGTGTTGTTGGTTCTATTGTGCTTGCTTTGTTGTAGCAACACTTGTGACATGCAACAATTTGCTGTGTATTTACTTGTGCTCATCGTCAGCACCCTCGTGTGCAAATATGGTACTTGCGTGCCAAACTCAAAAGGATATGTCACCAGAAGGGTGCTTTGCGAGCAGGTGGCATCGCTCACTCGCCTCACAGCCTCATCCTCGGCTGTTGTGGTGTCAATGCAAGTTTGTAAATCTCAATGACAAGATAATAAATAAATATCAAAATATGTCATAAAGAGATTTTCCACAAAAGCAGGAAATCGTTTGGTTAATGGTCGGGTGACTGGTGTTGGGCTTGTATTTCAGGGGGAGAGGAATATTTGTGGCTGTGGTGGTTGCAAGAATTTGTGGCACTAAGCGCTAAGTAGACTTGAAATCCATGTAAGGTAAGACAAGATTGGATCTGAAGGGTTTTATGAAAGTAAATTAAATTTAGAAATGATTTCGCGAAGGATATGTAATGGGAAAATTGAGTTGCAGGTTCGCCCTCGATGAAATTTGGAACAGTTAAGAGCGGATAGAAAGCGAAATTAAGTAAGAATAATGAATTTAATTAATTTCCTTAAAGAACATGGAACAACCAAAATATGAATATCTCGAAATATCTAAAAAAAATTATTTAAATTTAATAAACCTTTGGAGAAATAGATCGCCTCCACGCCTGGCCAACGCTAAAAGACATGAGGCGTTCAAGGTCTGTGAAAACTCCTAACGGATCTTGACCTGGAATTCGTCTGACAATATGATTTCAGCACGGACGCTTTTTTGGTATTAATTGAATCTATGGCTGGTGATAAAATTATTTTCAACCGGGTGTGTGGGAGTGACACTCTGAAGAAATGACTTCCAGGGTAACGTCGCGACTGCCACCGTCCCTCGGAGGACATTCCTCTACCGTCATCATTAAGTGTAGGTTGAGAGGACTCCATCATTGGCCCATAAGGGCGTGCATCAACCCTCGCCTTAGTCTTTTAACAGAAATAACCGTACGATCATTAAAGACGACTACCTTCCGGGAGTTTAAAAGGGGCTCTTAGTGGGGATCCAATGGATATAGGACGCAGGGGGAAGTAATTCGGAACTGACCATTAAACCGAACAGTGCCCCGTATCTGGGGCGACAGAAAGTTCCACGAAAGGCAGCGAAAAGCTTACCTTTTGAAAACGTAGTTACTGGCTAGAGATGGCAAGCCTATCAGTAGAAGCCTGCCGTTGGGTGCGTATGTAGGATGGAGGTATAGGGCGTGGAGAACGGCAGATTAGCGGGTTTAAGTGTATCTCAACCTATAGTTAAGTGACAAAGGTCTTATAAGGGAGAATACTTCCTCAATAAGAAGCTTCGCACGGAAGCAGCACCAACGTCGAAATCGATAAACGGTTTGACTCAATAGAACTCGGGGTGTGGGATCGTAGTAGGGAAGATAGGGCCATCTCTCACAAGGAGTGAGAGCGGATAATGGCGACTATTTCCGCAGTTTTCATGAAGATGGTCTAGAGAAACTCCCTAGGTGACTGTGCGGGTTGGCACCATGGTATCCACAAGTTGGTCAGGTCGAACTTTCCGTATAAAAACACGGTAGATGGAGTTGGAGAGGTCTGGAAGGAGCTAGACGAGATTTTTTATACAAGGTGGATCTTTTACTGCTCCCTCGCGCTCGCGCCTGGCTTTCTTCCGAACCCTCCACCTCTGAAAAGATAGAAGAAAATTATCGTTACTGTAAGCCGTCTCACCCAACTCGCGACTGTAAGGTATCAATGACACTAAGGGCGCCAACATAATCTTAATTTTCTCCCTTCTGATGCCAGGGCGAATGCCCACAGTCTTGAGAAGCGACAGCAGAGAAGGGAACTAAGGACCAAGTAAGTCTTCGGCGATATGTTTGAAAATGCAATGAGAAAATACTTTGTCCAGGTCAGCCGAAGACCTCTATAGCTCAAAATACGAAGTTAGACACACAAGAATAATTTTCAATAATCATAGAAATACATATACGAAAACTTCGATCTGAATGTTTCATGTCATTACATATGTAAGTATTACGCAAATGTTTAAGATGCCATCTCCAAAATTCTGAGGTGGACCCCAGAAGTGTAAAAGAATTGCAGTTAAGGAAATATGCTATAAATAATGTTATGGCTCCAACCATATTCTTAGAAATCGGTTAATAATTACTTTAGTAGGATTCTCAATGACAACGAGACCTTTTATTATACTTTGAAAGTATAAAATTTGAACTGCGGATGCTCTGAGTGGTATCAAGGAGAATTTTTAAGAATCGTTACTTCGAGAACTGGAGCCAAACTGACAAAGGAAAGCACGTCATTGAAGATAGAAAATGATATTCAGTGAAATTTCCAAAAGAACAAAATAACAAATATTTGAGAATAGGGCGTTATGAATATAGATTTTTAGTAAAAAAAAAAAAATTTTGAAATATGGACTGCATTATATAAATTTAAGCTAAAATTTATTGCCCTGCAGAAAATGATGAACTACTTTCTTCAGTTACTGAGCCTTTTGCGATCTGCAATCCATATTAACGTCAAACCATATTCCCCTTACCTTTCCGACTGCATTAAAAATGTTGTCAACTACCACTGAATCACAGTGCTAACACAACTTTTAACAAATAAGCAGGTCATATGACAATTTATCATGCGATATGAGTAAATAAAGGAAAAGGGTTCAATTTCGTGCACCAGCGCGGGCAGATGATAGGACACAAACGAAGAGCAGCGCGAAAGTGACATGAAGAGCATGCCAAAAATATACTACACATATCTACATAAGAGTAAGTAATAAGCTAGCAGCGAATAACGGTATATTTGCAAGGACGAAACTGCCAACGTGCTGGTGGTGTGAAGATGCCAAACAAGCACACACAGTCGAGTGTGTGCAACTGTTGTCAAGTGTGTTTGCGCAAACCCTTGGCACAAAAATAGACAATGCAAAAACAACAGCAACAAGCAAAATAGCAACAGCAACAGCAGCAGCAGCGTGTCACCTTCAAATTGGAAATGCTTGTCATATCCTTCATTTATCTGCTGTCAGAACATGGATTTTTCATTTGATTTCTGGTGGCAAACACACACATAAGTATGAATATGTTTTTGACACGCTGGAGTGTTGTACATATACTTTTTTATACCCTTAACAGGGAATCTAGAAATGCCTAAATGTATATACATATATGAATACTAGTGGTGGCTCCCACAAAAATAGCGGTGTCCTGAGTTATTGCGCGATTAGTAGATATGAACATACATATAGTACTCGCCGTCAATAGGTTAGCCCAACCGTACTTGCGTTAGCATTTAGTTAACAAATTGTGATCTAAACCATCCTCGAGTCCCCTTGAACACGCACAAAAAATTTCATCAAAATCGGTCCAATCGTTTAAGAGGAGTTTAGTGACATATACAGGCACACAAGAAATTTATATGTATTAACATATACATATGTATATTAACATGTCCTTGTATACAAAAAATTATATTTGACAAATGCCATAACCTCCGAAGAAATTGTTCAGATCGGACAACTATAGTAGGTATATATCTGCCATCCAAACTCATCAATCAAAATCAAGTCTTTGTATGGAAAACTTTTTTGTTTGAAAAACTATCTTCACAAAATTTCGCATATATTATTCTTCAAAATATTGCTACAATCTCCAAACACATTGTTCAAATCGGATCACTATAGCATATAGCTGCCATACAAACTGAACGGTCAAAATCAAGTCCTTTTATAGGAAACTTTTTTCATTTCACAAACTATCATCACAAAATTAGGCACAGATTATTCTTGAAGATAACGCTATATTCACCGAAGAATTGGTTAAAATCGGATGACTAAAGCATTTAGCTGTCATACAAACTGATCGCTCAAAACAAAGTCCTCGTATGGAGAACTTTTTTATTTGACAACATATCTACACAAAATTTAGCTTAGATCCTTCCTCAAGACAACGCTACAATCTCCGAAGAAATTGTTCAGATCGGACAACTATAGCATATAGTTCCCATACAAACTGACCGGTCAAAATCAAGAAAAAGATCACTTTATACTCTTTTAGACTTTAAGAAATTCACCTGTGAAGGGTATTATAGTTTCGGTGCAATCCAAGTTTACGTTTTTTCTTGTTTTTATTTATTAATTTTTTGTTGTTGCTATTTTTCGCCACCCAAGTCCTTTACCTTATACCCAACACGGTTGTGAACTGTATTTGCAGGCACTTGGTGCACTTTCATAATAAATTATTTGCCACTATTAATTGAATTGTAGACAAATAAGAGGATGAGTGTGTGCAAACAAAAAGATGAGCAGACATATGTATGTGTATGTGTGCATTGGAAGGCGCAAAAATGGTTATGATTCAAAAAGGGGTGGCGCTTTTGCTTTGATTTAGCACTGCTGTAGTGCCATCCTCATATGTGAGCTTACGTACTCATACATTTGCACATTTATGTTGCATTGCAACCCTGCATTTCGAAGCTCCTAAGCGCTGCTAGCCTCGAGTACTGCGGCAGTTAAGGACTCAGGACTCAGTTGACAAATAATTGTATGCTGAGATGCGACATATGTGCAAACAACGCTGTGGTATAATTGAAAATAATAAAAATATCACGGTACACATCCAAATGTAAGAGCACATGGACAAACACACACGCATACAAGTATTTCTCATGTCACAAGTTTGAAAAAAATCACTGCCAGCGCCTAACAGCAGGTTTCGAATGCCGCTGACAGGTTGTTGGTGGCCGCAGATATGAAGTAAAAAGCCAACAACAACAAAAACACGCATATATAGGCGAATATGAGCTAAAATATACGCCCCTTTAACAATACGCGGCATAACAATTGCTTTACTGCTAGTTGTTGTTGTTATTGTTGCACTCATATTTGCGGCACAATTTAAGGCTAATATCCCGCTGTGAAATATGCGGTTGTAAGCGCGCAATTTGAAAATCCACCCAATAAGGCAGGAAGACTGAAGGCACTTAGCTCGCTGAGCATAGAGCAAAAATACACATACACATGTAGCCACAAATATATATAACGCATGACGAATACACACATAAACTCGCATTGAAGGGCGTTTACTTCCTTTCCCTTGCTCCTTTGCTGTCAAATGATTTATGACAGACGCCAGTTCCAGGTTGAAGGAGGACCTGACAACCTGCCATGGCGGCAGGCAAACCTTAAAGGTGAGGGACGCCGGAAAATTGTCAACATTTGTCGCATAAAATGCCGTTTATTGCTTTTTTTCTTTTCATTCAATTGAGTTTTATTGCATTTCTTCAGTTTGAGCGAGGTGAAAAATTTTAATTGACTACAATTTAGCATTTTCAAGCGATTTCGGTTTTATTTACACACGCAGCCGCGCCGATAGTTCTGCAACTAACAATAATTTACACGAAAAGTACACACAGTCCATTAAATGGTTGCATTTTTATGTGCGCAGCTCGATGTTGGTGGCCACTGTTTAGCGTGACCGCAATGTTTTGTTTGTTGTTTTTGAGTTTTTTGGCGACAAAATGCTCATAAAAATCAAAGGAAATGTCATTAAAATCACTTAAAAATGTAATCAAAACTAATGTAAAAAATTGTTAGATACGTGAGAGTGTAAACAGTGAGTAAACAACGAAAAAGAATAGTATATAGTACGGTAGGTACATGCTGTATTAGTCCGATATCTGTACTTTCGGCAAATAAGCAGTTCTTTCAGGATTACAAGATGAGTGCGAAATTTTCAAAAATTTAAGGACTAGTTCACCAATATACCATAAATGCGGACAAACGGATATACAGGCGAACACCTGAATTCGTCACGCTAATCATTCATACAACAGCTTCGGACGAAAATATGTTCGCCGATTGGAATTTAAGTGTGCTCTGCCCAATCTACAAAAAGGTAGACCCCACAATCTGCGCCAACTACCGTGGGTTAAGCCTCCTCAATATCGCATATAAGATTCTATAGAGCGTATTATATGAAAGGCTGAATCACTCGGCCAACAAACTGAGTGGATCTCATCAGTGTGGCTTTAGACCTGGCAAATCAACAACCGACCAGATATTCACCATGCGCAAAATCTTGGAAAAGACCCGCGAAGAGAGAATCAACATACACTACCTCTTCGTCGGTTTTAAAGCTGCTTTTGACAACATGAAAAGGAGCTGTCCTTATGCTGCTTTGTCTGAATTTGATATCCCCTCTAAACTAATACTTCTGGTAAAACTGACGTTGAACTACAACCAAAAATTCCATCAGGATCATCAGACGAGGTTTCAGACAAGGCGACTTTCTACGGTACGACTTCTTCAATCTACTGCTGGAGAAAATAATTCGAGCTGTAGAACTGAACAGAGAAGGTACCATTTTCTATAAATAAAAAAGCAATGCAAATGGGTCTGGTACTGAACAAGGGCAAGACGAAATATCTCCTGTCATCAAACAAACAGTCGTAGTACTCGTTATTTAGCTCCCACATCACTGTTGAAAGTTGTAACTTCGAAGTCGCAGAAAATTTCGTCTCTCTTCGAATCAGTTTTAACACCTACAACAACGTCAGCCTCGAAATCCAACGCAGAATAACTCTTGCCAACAGGTCTTATTTCGGACTATGTATTCAGTTGAGAAGTGAAGTCCTTTCTCGACCAACAAAGAGCATATTCTACAGGTCACTCATCCTCCCCGTCCCGTCATATGGTACAGAGGCATGGACGATGACAACATCTGATGAATCGGCGCTACGAGTTTTCGGGAGAAAGGTTCTGCGGAAGATTTATGGTTCTTTGCGTATTGGCAACAGCGAATACCGCAGTCGATGGAACGATGAGCTGTTCGAGATATACGACAACATTGACATAATTCAGCTAATTAAGAGGCAGCGGCTACGCTGTCGCAGTACCCGCAGGGGGAAGCAGAGGAAGAGAAAGCCCTCCAATCCGTTGTAGAGATCAGGTAGAGAAAGACCTGGCTACACTTGGTGTCTCGAATTGGCTTCAAAATGCAAAAAGAGGAAACGTTTGGCGCGCTGTTGTCAACTCGGCTATAACCGAGCGGTGTTTACGCCAATAAGGAAGAAGAATCATTCAGTCATGGATATTTTACTAGGAAAACTTAATATACGTTGTTAAGGGTATAAATCCGATTCAGCTATCAATATATATGAAAGTCCCTTACGTCTAGCAATACTCTGCCGAGAGTGTAAGAATCTGAACCAAAACTAAAATTGTCTCAATTCCAACGATTCACAAAGAACCAAATCGATAATAAGCGATAATAATTTCAATTAAAAATATATGTAACCTTCCATATTTTTGATACAATATCTACGAGCTAGGCATAATCATCATAAGCCTAGTTCGATAGAGAGCGAAATTCTTAATCACTATCTAAAAAATAAGAGAACATTTACTCAGACGACGATGAACGGAGTTAGTTGCAGGATACGAAGTTTCAAGACTAGAAGAAACATGTCTGCGATTACGGTTGGTTGGTTCTAGAATCTGCAATCTTAATCATATTTAACTTAAGGAATAAATATTGGGTATTGAATTATTCTCGGTTTAATCCAAGTCAAAGTTCATGCGAAATCCATTGAACCATCGAGTGCATCGGGTAAATTACCTCGACACAAATAACAACATAGCATTGAAGGACAAATTTTTGCCAACAGGGGTTACTTTGGAATAAAATGGAAAATGAAGACATTAAGTATTATTCTGCAGAAACATTATTTACATATTGTGAGTTACTTTCCTACGGCGAAACTGGTTCGATAGAGAAACCTTAATTTGGACCGAGCAAGCAGTCGTTCAGAAGTTTCAAGCTTTAAACAATAGGAGAGAAATAGTGTTTCTTCAGGACAACAATAGGCCACACACACATCTATGGGGACTCGTTTGAAGATTGGCGACTTGGTTGGAAAATTTTTATGTATCCAACTTATGGTTCGGTTCTCGCACAAAGTGATTACTATCTGTGCTTATCTAAGGTAAATGATTTGGGTAGGAGGTCAATATAAACTTTCTATACTTTTGACTTTTTAAAAGAGTAACTCAAACGAGAGATAAAGAAACTGGTATATAAATTTTCAGCTATGCACACTGATAAGGGTATACATTTTGGAAAAGTAACTATAACTGAAGATAAAATAGAACTGAGCTTCCTTCCAGTTAAATTCATCTAAGATCTAATTATAAAACATAAATAATATAATTATGAGAGAGAGATTTATATTTATAATTGCCATTAAAGGAAAACAAAATTGGTCCAAAACCTTGCATTTTCGAAAGTATTTACTTTAAACGCATTTTATAAGCCTGATCCTTAAGTTGTGTATGTATGTAGCTCTGTATGTCGTTTTTATAACTATGCCACCTGATCAACAGCACATAGCGACATGAGCTGTGTGTCCTAAATGTGAGAATGTGTTTAGAAATTAATATTACCTATGTATGTGTGCCATCTTATCAATATTTTCCGTCAAGTAATTTATATCTATTTGGGCATGTCGCCTGGCTGACGACAATTAAGGCGACAGCGGGTACGGTGTCTGCAGACAGTGGAACAAACACGCATGTGAAATACATAAAATGTGCAAAGGAGATTTGGAATATTGAGAATGCTTTTAGAAAAGCAGTAAAGCAAATATTTACATATGTATGACAAATTTTGATTTTTTTTAAAAAGATATTCAGTTTAACTTAAATAATATATTTTTACACAAATATAAATATGGATGTTACTTACATTTCCAGAAACCTGAAATTAGAAAAAAAACTAAATTTAGTAATATTTAATTATTAAATAATTTTAACCAATATTAAATTAATTAATAATATAATGAACATATTGATCATAAATTGTATGTAGAAACCACTAATATTGAAACAAAATTTGAGTTTTGGTTATAAAATGATTATATATTGGTTATTATATCTGACAGCGATTTTAAGTTAGCTATGATCTTTAGAAGGAATTGTTTTAGTATTTTTAGAAGCATTCTCCATTAAAAATCTATATACTTTTGTATGCTTTTGAACCAATTGTCGAAGAACTTTTGCTCTTTGATGGAGCTATCTACAAAACATGCATTATAAACGCATCTCCACCTCTTCTGTTGTCGGAAAATGTTGAATTTCCGATCGGCCTCTGACCAAAAGGCTTTTGCGACAGCGCGTGTACCGATGGTAGCCCAGCGCTGGCTAAGCTTCCTCGAAGTCCAGCTATCTAGTAGTAGAACACTCGAGGAAACGGGAGCATCGAGCCGCTCCCATTCTACCAATAGCGGTTTAGGTAGGCTGAACTCTGGAGTACGCATCGACTGCAACCTTAATGGCTTCTTACAGTGAACCCCTTCACCAACCTTCCCCCAATCTTTGACCCATCCATAAAGTAGCTCACTTCCCTTCTCCTCCAGCGGCTTCTTTCTACCCACAGTTCCCTCGTCGGCTGATCGCCACTTTCGCAGCTATACACCATCTGATGATGTCTACGAGCACTATGTGTAAGATTGTGTTAAGTGTCATGGACCTTAATGCATTACACATGCAAGTGTGGTGCTTTCTAGAGCCATCCACCATATAAAGACTCCATAGAACATAATGGACTTGACAGTGGTGTCACGTGGCAATCACATGATGATCTTGTTAAAATTATTGTATACATCTATTGTTCGTTCTGTCTTGGCATATGCAGTGTTCATTTGGAGATCATATTGCCTATCATCAATTTATAGGATTGAACGCGTTCAAACGATTTTTCTTAAATTTGCCCTCTGCTCCTTAAAGTTTGTGGACCCTATACCATCGTATACATTTCATTATGCTACTACATCTTAAATTACTTGAAAATCGTCGGTCCGTTCGCTGCCTTTCATTTGTTTTCAATGTAATTAGTGGAGGCATTGACTGTCCCTATTCATTCGGAAAAATTAATTATAATATTCCTCAACGTTGTCTCAGATTTATTTCTATACAAGCTATGTGTGAGTTTAACTCGATTTCCAAAAAAGTTCTACTCGATTTTTCTTGATTACGATTTACTACCTCGTTTGAATTCACCATATCATCGATAAACACTGGTCCTTCCTGGAGCTTCATCGTCAAAAATTTAATCAAGTTCATCGAGACATTGTAGCTAAGTCAAACCACGACAAAATTTGTAAAAAATAAACAGGCGAAAAATTTCGCTACACAATTCCATTTTTTGGAAAAATATTTTAAGTCACTGTCACACAAATAGCGCTTGTCTTTCAAAATGTTCTGAGTATGCCATCTAAAATGTCAAACTTTGCGATAAAGTTGTGAGTTGCCACATCGCAACAGTAGGGTACTCAAATCCCTCCAAACAAAAGGCAACCCTCGTAAGAGATCCATATAAATCAGCTTATATAGAAAAAATCTATTGAAGCTGTGCTGCCTGATGATAATATTTATAATCTAATTACACCCTAAATATATGCTTCATTTTTTCAAATAAATAGAATTTTTCTAAGTGTATTTGCAGTCTTTTTCCAGTAACCTCCGATGCTCATTACTGCCTAATATATGTACGTTCATATAAGCAAATAGGATAATTTCGGCAGTATCAAAAACTTTACTAGCCAATTTTAAAGAATCTTGCTGATCCTACTATTCACTTTTCAGATTTTTTTTTATCGCCGCGCTTAAATGTAGGCTACATCTTCAAAGCATTTCTGCTTCTCACATAAGACTTTCATAATAAGAATTATGGAAAATGAACGGACTATATTCTATTTGTTGGATAATTTTGATTAAACATTAGCGATTGCTCATAAATCTGCATAAAATATTTGATATAATTATTTCACCAGCACCGCATCACTGTACGTCGCCTTTTGGGACGCTGCTGACCGTTGGCTGACTGCTGATGGCACCAGTGATGATGTGTGCGCACCGATATGTCACATCTCCGTATAAACAACATATCCTGTTTGACTTACGTACTACATTTGATACACTCGCCTTTATTTATATCACATATAATGTGTTTGTTGTTGTTTAATATATATTTTTTATGCACTGGCTTCTCAGTGCGCTTGTGTGTGCGTAGTTTAGATATTTGGTTTATGTCCTGTCACACCTTCATCGCACACAAGCAACTAATCTAGGCGCTCAGCGTTACAGTCGCAGTGCGCAGTGAGGCACATAAACACGCACACAAGCAAGTATATGTACATATGGACATACATACATACATATATAGTGAATCAACATCCAACACCTGACGACATTAATTTTTATTATTATTATTTTTTACTTCTCCTTTGTTTTGTCCTTTTTATTTTAATTACGAAATAAAACTTTTAGATTAAAGAGTGAAAATGACAGAAAAAAATGTAAATAAATAAAAAGTGAAACTATGTATGTATGTGTGTAGCTATGTTTATATGTAGGTATATTTGTATATGTGTATGAGGGTGCACAAAGAAATTAATTTTCTGTTAATATGCTGACAGCGAAGGATGGCGATGGGTATAGGAAAATGCCAGGAGAACGCTGATTGCAAGTTGTTGTAAGTGTGGCTGTGTGTTTGTATGTATTTACGTATATATGTTTACACAAATAAGCGTTGCTGTGGCGCTTGTTTGGCATAAAAATCTTTGCATTTTTATCGCTTAAACATTCATTAGTTCCCTTAGCCTATATTGTCTATATGCCATGCATAAGCAAATATATGTACAACTATACAAATTATATAATTATAAATTACACATTGCATAGAAATGTACATTATTAAAGAGTAGAAGAGTGCAGTAAAGCAAAAATATATAAAATACCCTTCATAGGTGCATTTTTATCGTATAAAAGGGTATAAAAAGATCCTTATCTTGAGTTTGATCGAACAGTTTATATGGCAGCTATATGCTATAGTGCTTCGATCTGAAAAATTCACTCACAGATAACAGAGCTGCTTTTAACAATAACCTGTGGAGAAAATGTCTTGCCAAATGAAAAACTTTTTCATACAAGGACTTGATTTTAATTGAACAGTTTGTATGACAGCTATATGCTATAGTGCTTCGATCTGAAAAATTTCTTTGGAGATTACACCACTGCTTTAGGTAATAACTTCTGCCAAATTTTGTGAAAATATTTTGACAAATGAAAAACTTTTTCATACAAGGACTTAAATTTGAATAGCTTGTATGGCAGCTCCATGCTATAGTGCTTCGATCTGAAAAATTCACACACAGATAACAGAGCTGTTTTTGACAATAATCTGTGGCCAACTTGTAGAAGGTGTCTTAACAAATAAGAAACTTTCCATACAAGAACTTGATTTTAATTGAACAGATTGCACGGCAGCTCCATGCTATACTGATTCGATCTAAACAATATGGTGGAAGATTGTAGCTTTGCCTAATTTTCAAAAGAAAAATTTTTTCATATAAAGACTTGATTTTGATCGATCAGTTTGTATGGTAGATATATGCTATAGTGTTCCGATATCAGCGCTTTCTACAAATAAGTAGCTTTTTCATAAGAAAAAAATGCGTACAAAATTTCAAATCGATATCTCAAAAACTACGAGACTAATTTGCGTATATACAGACGAATAGAAGGAAAGACGATCTGCGAAGTTTTTTTTCAGGGAGTTAGAAAGTTTGTGCCAAACTTGCTATACTTTCTTCACGACATAACTCATATGTATAAAAGTATATACTCATATAAATATGTATGTAGGTCTATATAAGTCCCTTCTTTTATTCCTACATATAAACATACATATGTATTTACATACTGTACTGTAAAGCTCTATACATACTGCTCATACATATACATATATAATTCCGTTTGTCCGTTTGTGTGTCCAAGTGTTAATGTTTCCGAACATGGTTTATTTTTTAGCAATAAAATTCGTATGTCATTTATTCCAAGCCGACGACAGGCACACTCTGCGCATACAGACCGCCGCCTCTGCCTTGCCCTTAAGTCTTTCTTCATTAGTTACTCATGCATTTTACGTTATTTTAATTGTTGAAAAGTAATTATTTGATTATTATCAAATTAATTGCCCGCTTGTAATGAGAAAGCGATTTTGTCTATGATTTCCTTGCCTTCTCCCTTACACTACTACACAAGTTACCTTATGACTTATGTATACCAACGCATTTTCATGCCTCTCTTAAGCACTCTGCATATGGTTTTGGCTGTGGAAATTTTTATAATGTTTTTAAAATGAAAAATCATGTGAATTTTATTATTTTGTTTGATTTGAATGCAAGACAACAAATTATGTAAAGAAGAGGCGATGTCAAACTAATGGACTGTTTCTATGATGGAAGTTTGCTTGAAAAAAAAAACATAGAAAATCGTTTTGGAAAATCATAGATTGAAAGATTGAGCAAAATAAAGAATTGGCGGAAAGGAAAATGCTATAAAAATCGGTTGTAATTTAATTTTTAAGTACCATGAAAAATAATGGAATTTACACTAATTTTCAGTTCTGTAAAGAAATGGAATAAGTATAAGTATATGAAAGAGAACTGGAAGGTACTTTGCCTCACGACCTAATGGCGCTCCTAATACAAGATAAACTTACCATGGCGTAGTTTATTTTAAATACTGAGAGTTAAGAAGGAAGCGAGACGCATTTGGAGACAAAAACTGGGAGAGGTCGAAATATGTGAGTACGAAGAGCTTGACAAGCTGGCCGACAGGGTTAACAGGGTTAACGTTCGAAAATTCAACGAAAAGTTGCGGCGACTAACAGAAGGTTTCAAGACCGGATCTTACTGTTCTATAAACCCCCGATGAGGGAACACATCTCCAGCCTACTGAATGGTAGTGAAAGCATAACACCAGAAGATAATGAACCCGATTCCCCAATCGATAACGATAGATCGGACGTTCCATTGCCTGACCATGAAGTAGTTCGAATAGTCTTTACACATACAGAACACCGGCGGGGACCGATGTATTGCTGGCCGAGCTGTTAGAATACGGCAGCGAAGAACTGATAAGGAGCATGCATCACCTGCCTTTTAGAATATGATCGGACAAAGCATGACGATTGGAATTTATAACCGTGGGATAAGCCTACTCAACAATGCGTATTACGTTCTGTCGAGCGTTTTGTGTGAAAGGTTAAAGCCTACCCCCAACAATCTGATTGGAAGTATGGCTTTAGACTTGGAAATTCAACAACTGACCAGATATTCACCATGCGCCAAATCTTGGAAAAGACCCGTGAAAGGAAGATCGACACACACCACCTCTTCGTCGATTTAAAAGCTCCTTTTGACAACACGAAAAATTGCTGCCTTTATGTCGCTGTGTCTGAATTTGGTTTCCCCGCAAAACTGATACGGTTGTGTAAACTAGCGCTGAGCTATACCAAAACCTCCGACAGTATCGGGAAGGACCTTTCCGAGCCGTACGATGGCAAACGAGGTTTCGACAAAGCGACTCCCTATCGTGCGACTCCTGCAACCTAAAATAATTCGAGCTGCAGATCTGAATGGGGATGGTACAATCTTCTACAAGAGGTTCGAAATCCAACGCAGAATAAGTCTAGCCAATAGGTGCTATTTCGGACTGAGTAGTCAATTGAGAAGTAAAGTCCTCTCTCGACGAACAAAGACAATACTCTAAGAGAAAACTTTAAGAGACAGTGGCTACGCTGACTAGGTCATGTCGTATGAATGTATGAAAATACTCCAGCTCTGAGAGTATTCGACCCTGTACCATAGGTGGAAGTAAAAGAAGAGGAAGATCTCGACTCCGTCGGAAAGACCAGGTGGAGAAGAACCTGGCCACACTTGGAACCTCTAATCGGCGCAAAACAGCGAAAAGACGAAACGACTGGCGCGGTGTTGTAAACTCGGCTATAACCGCGTAAGCGATGTCTATGCCAATAAAGAAGAAGAAGAGAAAAATCCACATAAATTCATTCAAATTCGTATATACATATTTACAACTATACTTTTATGCATTTGTTAGTGATTATGTCAAAGCGCTTTCTCATCGAATTTCACCAATTTCTAATTGTTTGCCACAAAATCAATTTCAATCACGTTTCTAGCGATTTTTATTATGATAGAAAATTCTAATTGCCTGTTAGCGACATAAAAAGAACGCTGACTTCATACACGCATGCACACATACACCCATATTGACTTATTACAGAGTTAATTACGTGCGCATGCGCGCGGTGACAGTATCGAATCGGCATTAGAATATTTCGACTTTTGATCGTAAATACAAACGAAGTTAAATGTTTCATGACATTTTATATGTTTGTATGTAAGTAAGTGAGGGGAATTCTTCCCGTCTGAATCGAATATTTTACGGTTGAGACGAGAGTTTAACTTTTTTAATTGCAGCCAAAAAGCGAACGTGTTGCTTGGCAAATTTATTTCGAAGGCGGTAATTGGTAGTACCAAATATATATGTATATGTCTGTATATATATTAACGTATATATGTATGTGCACATGTCTATTAATTATGTAATTTGTATGTGTGAAAAATGACATTTTATTTTTACATGTTTCCTTTTTTTTACATGATTTTTTTCGCTTGCTTTTGAAGCGCTTGAGCTTTTGGGCAGCTAATAAAATTAATATCAAAGCGAAACGGCTGAGCGACAAGCAGGCAATTGACTTTATTAATGGGTTTACGCCGGCGCGAACGTGCTGGGAAAATTATTTATTTATTTTCCACTTATTTCTTCAAAGTTTTTATTTGTCAGCTTTTATTAACGGCTAGTATGCGGCTATGTTGGCGGTGTTGTATGGTGGCAACGCTGTGGCCGTTGTTCGTGATGTTGACGCGGACGGCGACTGGCAAATGGACATTAGATACTCGCAGTGACCAAAGTTTCATAGTTTTTGCTGGTGTTGTTGTGTTTTTCAGTGTTGTTGTTGTTATTTTTAGTGTTGTTGTTGTACTTATATTTGTTGTTATTGTTATTTTTAGTATTGTTGTTGTAATTATTTATGTTGTTGTTGTTATTGTTCGTGTTGTTGTTGTTTTCCTTACTCATAGCCCGGCGCCTAGTAACTTGACACCCCCGATTCGCGCATAATCGCCACAAATGTAATAAATTACAAAAGACGTACATACATATACATATGTAAGACATATGTATATACTCAAAGCCCTAGGCTGGGAATAATTTTTTGCATTTTTATGCGTTTTGCATTCTAATTTGATGTGTGTCCACTAATTTATATTTCATTTTCGTTGCGATAAAATATTGGTTTATTAGCAAAAAATGCGATTGTCAGCCAAATTGCTTACGTGGGTGGTGCCTATTTATATGGAGAGTTCTATGTTGGTTGGTTAGAGTTGCCAACATGCGAAAAGTGAAACTAAAAATCGCTGACTTTTGTAAATTTGCCAAAGTAGGAGACAGTTTAGGGTTATGTTTTCATGAGAGCATTCACATTTGTTGATTTTACGAGGGTTCCTCTTAATATTTCGGGATTCTTCTTCTTTACTGGCGTAGACGCTGCTCACGCGGTTGTAGCCAAGTCGCAATGTGGCATCAATTGGAGATTCCAACTGTAGCCAGGTCCTTCTTCATCTGGTCTTTCCAATGTAGGTCTTCCTCGGCGGGTACTGCGTCGATTACTCTCAGAGTTGGAGTGTTTTCCTCCATTCGGACGACATGATCTAGCCAGGGGCTGTCTTTTAATTCACTTAAATATGTCAATGTGGTCGTATACATAGCTCATACAGCTCATCGTTCCATCGACTGCGGTATTCGCCCTGGCCAATTTCTGTTTTCGAAGCTGAAATGTTCACCTCGAAGAATGCGCCATGTCCCAATGCATAAAGGTTAGGTTAGGTTAGGTTAATAGGCTGATTTCTCATAGGGTCACAAATAATCCAACTGTGACTGCTAAAGAATAAATAATACAACATCAATGAGGAGAAGAAAAGTGTCTAAATGTTTCCACCTCATCTTCCTCATAGCAACTTTGATAAGTTGCGTCCTCCAAAATTATTGGCCTCACCGCATGACTGCCAATGGGACACAATCGATTGTGAAAATCAAATGTCACATCAAAATCGTCATTAGTGTTTAGTATTCGCTTGTCCTTCTGAATTACATAAAGTATATTCGACGATTTTTAGGAGGAATGAAATGATTCAACAAAAGAAGCTTCTTTAAACTTTCTGTGCGGAATCAAATTTCTGGTGCCGAAACGTTCAGAATGTTGGAAAAGGCCTTCGGTGATAATTGTTTGTCACGAGCAAGCGTTTTGCAATGGTACAAATTATTTAAAGAGGGTCGAAAACTCGTTGAGGGCGAACCCCGTCCAAGATGGCCATCAACATCAACTGATGATCAACACGAACTTACAAGAATCGTTGCCATATCGAGAGAATCAGTGAAAATCATTTTGAAAGATCATTTGGGTCTCAGAAAAGTGAAAGCACGATTGGTCCCAAAATCACTAAACTTTTTCGAAAAATAGCGTCGCGTTAACGTCTATGAAACAATGCTTTCCGACTATCAGGATGTCATGAAACGTATTATTACTGGCGATAAGTCTTGGATCTATGCTTACGACCCGGAAACAAACGATCATTCGGCCGAATATCGTGTAAGCCGAAGTCGAAAAAAACCTATCAAAGCGGGTAAAAAATCAAGGTTATGTTGACAGTTTTCTTCTATTATCAAGGTATGATGCACACCGAATTCCTTCCGACCGGCCAAACTGTCAACAATGAATACCATTTAAGTGTTGTGCGTCGTTTTCACGAAGCTTTTCGTAAAAAGAACCCGGAATTATGAACCGACAACTCTTGGTTTTTGCGCGATAAGGCACCGTCACATACTGCATTGATTCTTCCAGAGTTTTTCGCCAAATTTTCAACCAATATCGTGCCGTATCCACCGTATTCGTTCGAATAAGCTTTGTGTGACTTCTGGTTCAGCAACCCGTTTTGAGTCAATAGAATACATTAAACGTGAATCGTTACTCGCATTGAAGGCTTTCTGGAAATTGACTTTAACAACTGATTGGAAGTATTAGAAAAAATGTTGGTACAATGTGTATTGTGGCCAAAGGAGTTTTTTTAAGGCGGACGACATAGAGTTTGAAGAATTAATTAAGAATTTTAAAATTATGACCAAAGTGTGACTATTTTTTGCTCACAATAGTATATACATATTATATATAAATAAATTAACTTCATTAAAAAGTCACTGCTACTGATACTTAAGCCCCAAGTTAAGGTTTCAGTGATTGACTTCTTAGGAGTTGTTACAGCTGTTCTTTTAGTTTATTCAATATATGTTTTCGAATTTATTTTAGCAAATTTTTGTTGTGTTCCGAGGATACCATTCTAAATTATTGACTCCGTAGAAAGAACTCTGTTTAAACCGTGATTATTAAAGGTGATACTGGAAAGCATCAAGCATGAATATCTTTTGTGATCTGATTTAATCACCGAAGGCTAGACAGTCTTTAATAGAAAATCGTATATGAAAGAATCCTTCTTATTGGTATTAAATCAATATCCGCCCAGTCCAAAACCATAAGTACTGATATAATTTCCTATTGATTTTTCTTAAATGCACAATGTCCTCCAAATGAAAAGAAAATTATGTACAATTTGCATAAAAAATCACTGAACGCAATTTTCAACGAAAAACAGACAGTCATACATATTTATAAGCCTTTGGTATAAAACAGACCCCGAAGCAAATGTCCTTGCTATTCGTTGCGCGCTGCGTGAAATGAAAAATTGTCGTCATTATCCAGTTGGGGGCATGGAAAATACCGCACAAAATGGCGTGCTGCATAAATGCGCCTTGCAAGACAACCACCCAGCAGACAAGCAGTTATAACGGTAAAAAGCATAACAGAAAAAAAGAAAGAAATAAAAAATTAATTTTATAATCGAATCACTGTGACGCCACGACGCCTGCGCGCTCAAGCCAACCTTCAACCGAGTTTTCCGACGCGCCTTTGCCACCGTTTAGCAGCCGACAGCGCTGCTTGTCACACAGGCATATCATATATACTTGTATATTTGTATGTATATGAATATATGTATATGAAGCGCATCCTTTTTAATATTCCTGTCATAGCGCACATCATTTATTGTCATTTTTCTGCTTGCCTCGCACTCCACACTTCGCCGTCGGCTTAGGCCATGTTCTCACTCGGCATTAGTGTGTTTTAAATACCAATTTTACAATCAAATTAATTGGTCATGCTAGCGCGAGATTACACGCACACAGGCGTAGTGAGCGCGAGAGCGAGCGGCAGCCAGGCAGTCATACAATGCCGAGGGCTAATCAAAAGGTATCCTTGAAAGTTTCATTCTGGGTATGTATGTATATGGAAATTTGTGTGCGTGTATGTTGGGTGCTGGCGTATGTATGTGTGCGCGTTAGGGTTGCATTTGCATGCAGTCGCGTTTGGGTTTATTAATTTTATGGCACCGCATAAGCGCTTACCCTTAAATGCGGCGGAAAAACGGCGCAATGGAAAATCGCATTTGCTGTTGTTGTTGTTTTCGCTTCATTTTATTACTGCCACTATGTTGACAGCATACCAACAAACAATATTTACTTTGTCGCCCCTTTCAACCAGGCGCTGCAAGCCGTCATGCGGTGTCCTTGCCGCCTTTTGTCGCTTTCGAGCGCTCCTTGCACGTGATGCTGCTCAGCGGCGTTACTAATTTATGCAAATATTAGTATGCTGTGCAACACTCTCGCACTCGGCGCTTATGCGGCGCGCATCAGCCTTGGTCACAGCCTCAGTCGCCGCGGCAGCCAGTTAAATTCGTTCCACAATATTTATTATTTGCTTTTTATAGCGTTTGAATTTTGAATATTTAATTTTCGCATGCAAACACACACACATGTGTATATACATACAAACGTAATAACTGTATACTTATATGTTGCAGTCGTTTCGCATAGAAAATTGAAAAGTGCCGCATGATGCGCAGAAGGTTGTTGGAAAAATCGAAAATTTCACGCCGGCAATAAATTAAGCCTTCCTCTCGCAATTAAATTGTAATACGTTTCTAATTTTTGAGTATTTAATTTTAGACAAGATTATTTGTATAAGAAGATACATACATACTATATATGCATATTTGTTAAAGCGATTCGTTGCAGTTAAATATTTGATTTGTGTGAGAAAATGAGCAAGACTGAGCTTATTACCGGGAGAGTATTAAAGTTTGGATAGTTTTGGGTTAGTTCTTGCTAAGGATGACATTATGTTAGGTTAAGTTAGTCTAGTAGGATCGTGAGCCACAAAACTACCAGTTTTGGTACTTAGCAATGCGGGATAAAGTGCTAAGTTACCTACTACTATGAGCAAAAAATTATAGGAATTTGATCATACTTTTAAAATTCTTAATTTATTCCTCAAAATATATGTGGGACACCTCAAAGTAATACCCCTTGGTCCCAATACATTTGTACCAATATCTCTTCCAATCCCCGAAACACTTTTTTAAATAAATTTTCGGAATATCTATTGAATTTTAACGTCTAAAATTGACTCAAAACGGTTTCTTTGGAGCGATCCTTTGACTTTGCTGAATAAACAGAAGTCACACGAAGCTAAATTAGGCAAATACGGTGGCTGCGGTACAATATTAGTTCAAAATTGGTCAAAAATCTCACGAAGAATCAATGCAGTATTCGACGTGCATTATCGTGGCGCTAAAACCAAGAGTTGTCGGCACATAATTCGGCCTCTTTTTAGGAACAGCTTCGCGCTGACGACGCTTGATATTCAGATAGTATTCCTTGTTGACAGTTTGGCCGGTTGAAAGGAATGCGGAGTGCACCAAAGTTCGATAATCGAAGAAACCTGTCAGCATAACCTTGATTTTTGACCGGCTTTGACGTGGTTTTTTCGACTTCGGCTCACCTTTGCCACGATAATCCGACGATTCATCGTCGGTTTCCGGATCGTGATCTATAGATTCAAGACTCATTGGCAGTAGTAATATGTTTTATGACATACTGGTAGTCGGAAAGCACTGTTTCACAGATGTTAACGCGAAAGAATTGAGTGATTTTGGAACCAATCGTGCTTTCACTTTTTTTAGGCCAAAATAAACTTTCAAAATGGTTTCCACTAAACCCTCCGAAATTGCAATTATGCTATTAAGATCTCTGACTGTTAATTGTCGAATCTCAAGCAGAAATTTAATTTTTTTTATTGGCATGTTGATCAACAGTTGATGTTGATGGCCATCGTGGAGGTAGTTCGTCGTCAACGCATTCTCGACCCTCTTTGAATAATTTATCACTGAAGGCGTTGTCCAACATTCTGAACGACAATCGTATACTAAACGGTAATGATTAAAAGAAATCCTTGATCTGTTATCGGATCTAACATTCTATTTCACGATAAACTTGCAATGGTTTCCAGGTCGTAGTGATATCCTAGGCAATTGTGAAACAGACGAACTAGCTAGAGCAGATGTCACCCTATAATTAGACTTCTGAAGAGAGGAAGTTTTTATGCCTCTGGCCACTTGCAAATATAGGGCGACCCATTTTGAGGTTCCCACTTTTTTAAAGAAAAATACACCGAAACTTCAAATGGAATGTGTATTATCGTTCGAAAGAAGATTCTTTGGCATTTATTTTTTGAAGATTACCCCTTTCAAATGTTGGCCGCGACTACGTGTCAGATGGTCCAATCGTTGAGTCTAATTTTCAACGACTCTTTCGAGCATTTCGACCGGTAACTGGTGAATAATACGCGTGATGTTTTGCTCCAAGGCTTGAATCGAAGCGGGATTGTCCGCATAGACTTTAGACTTTACATATCCCTACTGGAAAAAGTCTAACGGCGTGATATCACACATTCTTGGTGGCCAAAACATGAAATTATCTGCTCCCGAGATCACGACCTTCAATTGCAGGCATCAAATAGACGTTTATTATGGCGTGATAACGGTCGCCATTGACGGTTACGTTAGCATCGGCATCATTTTTGATGAAATATGGGCCGATAATTCCACCGGCCCGCAAACCTCATCAAATATTTATTTTTTTCTGTTTGAAATGATCCAAACCTCTTTTACATACTCATTGAGCTTGAAGTAGGCTTTATGGCTCAACAAAATTTAGCTCGAAAACGTCGGATCTAATAAATAATATATATTCGTACTCAAAGAAAACTTTACAGCAAACATAGATAGCATAGCACTGACGCCAAGCCCGTCTACCAAGAAATATGTGCGCTGAGAAACTATTTATTTAATGTTAAATAACTTCTATTTAGTATGTTTACACATAAGCGCTCATGTAGCTGTCAGTAAGCGGCGTTTAAGTCAAATAAGTTTGAATATTATGAGCGACGTGACAAATACAAAATTTACCGTTTGTCGTTAAGCGACTAACCGCTGTCAAATGGCGGCAGAAACTTTTGATTTATCAAAAATAAAAATTTTACAAATAGAAAAAGACATACTAAGTATACATACATATGTATAATATATATATGTATGTACATATGTATATACATGTAAGCGGCGCTTAAGTCATATACATATGTGGCATGTTAGCTAAATTGTGTGTGCAACAAAAAACCGTTTAGCCAATTGCCTGTCAACAAATTTATGCGTGTTGAAATTAAATTTTCTAAACACTCAGCATTTATTTATTACTATTCCCTGTGTATGTTTGTGTAAGTGTATGCAGCTATTTGCAGCGACTGTAATTATTTAGTGGCAATTAAAATTTGACGCCTTTTGGCGCCCCAAACCTTTCACGGCGCTCCACAGACACACATGCACACGAAATTTGATGGCACTAACGAAAGTGCAACACGCGTGTGTTGCAGCGTAACAAAGTGTATACATACATATATACATATGTACATATTCACATATCTTGGCTTGCCTTGTTTAGGGGGGGCTGGGGCGGCACTTTAGGCGCCATTTGCTTGTATAAAAAACATAAATGCTCATAAAATTAATTTTTATCGCTTCATATGCAAGCATGCAGTATTTTACTGCACCCACACATACACACACTTGCACGCTTCAGTATTTGGAGAATTCATAGTTTTGTCTGTTTGTGTTGACCTGTGCGTTTAATTGGCCATTAATTTATAATTCTAATGCTGTTAAAAGCTTAAAGACCCTTTATTTAAGCATAATTATGTTTAATGCTTCTAATTGTTATTGCTTTTTTATGCAGGGTTAAGACAAATGCTGCATTTACGAGTGCTATCGAACATTACTTATTTGGATATTGATCCTGCGAAGTGAAATTTATATATTTGCTTACCAAACCTACATACATATGTACAAATCTATAAATTCATATAAGAGATTCAGGTACTTTTAACAGATCAATTTGAAAGTCGCCGACCTGACATATAGCTGGCGCTACTAGAATTAAGTCCGTTTGATTTTTAACCTAACCTGCAAAAAACCTATGTATATATTTGATAGTTGTCAGATCCTTATTTCGTGAATTATATTGTAGTATTCTGAGTACCGTAAAGTGAAGTTGTTTGAGAGAGCAGGCGCTCTAAAGATATCAAATAAACATTTACATCGTTTCATTTATGAATATTTGGCTATGTGACAGCTTTGTGCATGGATGGAGTCATGTGTGGAAGTTCACGCAAGTGAGAAAAGTTCTCTGATTGCCATTTACTTGGGAGTGGCCAGAAACGATTCTTTGACATATGGCTCAAGCAGCTCACGACTTCCGGTCTTAGACCAAGGTGAACTATCCCTCCCAGGGTTGTGCGCTGGGTTGGGACCCACCCCAATGAAAAGTAAACATCAGCTTCGGAAGAGATATCCTCTCATCAAAAAAACATGTGTCGCATTCGCGACTAGGATCCCGCGTCACTGGTGACAGTCATAACTACGAAGTGGTAGATAATCTCGTCAAACTTGGAATCAGTATTAACCCCAACAACAACGTCAGCTTCGAAACCCAACGCAGAATAACTCTTGCCAACAGGTGCAACTTCAGACTCAGTCAGCAATTGAGAAGGGAAGTCCTCTCTTGACGAACAAAAACCGGAATAATGAGTGCCTTATAGAGTTGGCACTCATTATTCCGGTCCCGCTATATGGTGCGAACGATGACAACATCTGATGAGTCGACGTTACGAGTTTTCGAGAGAAAGGTTCTGCTAAAGATTTATGGCTCTTTGCGCGTTGGCCACGGTGAATACGTGGTCGGTGGACGATGAGCTCTGTAAAATATAGACGACATTGACATAGTTCAACGAATTAAGAGTCAGCGGCTATCCTGTATGGGTCATGTCGTCCGAATGGTCGAAAATACTTCAGCTCTGAAAGTATTCGACGCCGTACACGCCGGGGGAAGCAGAGGATGAGGAAGACCTCCACTCCGTTGGACAACAAAGTGGAGAAGGACCTGGCTTCGCTTGGAATCTTCAACCGGCGCCACATTGGGAAAAGAAGAAACTCCTGGCGCGCTGTTGTTAACTCGTCTATAACCGCGTAAGCAGTGTCTACGCCTGTAAAGAAGAAGAAAGCTCTGTGCAAAGTGGGTTCCGCTCGAGTTCACTTTTTATCAAAAACAACGACGATATTATGATTCGGAGCAGAGCTTGGAGACGTTAGATCGTAATAAAAAAGAGTTTTGCGTCGAAATCCAACCGACAGTCATCCGAGCACTGCTCACGAGAAGCCCGATCCAAAGCCCCGGAAACCGCAACAGTCGATTGGCAAGGTTATGGTGTCTGTATTTTAAGATACGCATGGAGTAATTTGTATTAACTACCTTAAAAAGTAAGGACCATCAACAGCGACAACAAAAAGGAAATTGCTGTCTCAAAAAGACAATGCATCGTGTCACAAGTCAGTGAATACGATGGCAAAAATTCATGAAATGGAATTGGAACTGCTTCCGCATTCAACGTATTCTTAAGATCTGGCCTCCAGCGACTATTTCTTGTTCTGGAGTCTCAAAAGAATGCTAGTTGCAAAGAACTTTTCCTCGAATGAAGAGGTGATTGCCGAAACGAGACCAATATCGAAGTAAGAAACAAATCGTATTACAAAAATAATATCGAAAAATTCGAGGGTCGCTATAATTACTCTTGAAGTAAACTATGTCGAATGATAAAAACGAATTTTGCCAAAAAGTATACCATATGTTCCAAAAACATCTTAGGGTTCTGAATGATTGATGTGATGTACCGGGGTTTTCTTTAGAAAGAATGCTATACCCATGTGTAAACGTGTTTTTTGAACCAATAATAATCCGTATAAAATGTTACCAGTAGCCGGAGTTTGTGTTTGGTGAGGTTTATAATTTATTTAAACCTTGTGAAGTTAAACCTCCCATTAGTAGCTTCAAGAGCATGCCTGTAAATCACTGTCAATATACTTATTTCTTTGTCCATTCTTTCTTCGTAGACAGCACCTTTAATGTGTGGGGACCCACTGTGACACATGATGGCGATCCCACCAATCCAGAAACCGCTGCGAAGTTCATTACAACGTAATTTCAAAATTTTCAGCTTTTAAGCGATATTTTCTTTCACCTTTGAGTTCTCTCAATAGTTACCATGAGTTTCATCAATCCATTTTGGATCAGTGAGATGTCTATTTCTTCCGAGGCTGTTGTTTTCTTTTCATTGGGGCGTTTTATACATGCCGGGTGCCAAGCCCAACGCACAACGGATGTTCTTTGGCTACCCAGGGGATACTTGGTCTAAGACCGGAAGTCGTGAGCTGCTTGAGCCATGTGTCAAGGAATCGTTTCTGACCACTCTCAAATCAAATGCCAGTCAGAGAACTTTCCTCACTTGTCTAAACTTCTACACATGACGCCATCCTCCGGGCTCTGGTTTAGCGTGCATATTAAATCGGATATTGGAGAGCTTCAAGCATTAATATTTTCTCCGAACTGATCTAATTACTGAACTAGCATCTAGAATCTAAAATCTTTATTTTACCCTTTTGTTGTAAATATTACAATATTGGCTCATTCCACTATATAAATGTTATCTACTTTGGAGTATAAAGACGTAAACTCGATACTCTAAGACTCTAAGAGACTAAAAGAGAGAGGGAGAGAGAGAAAGAACGAGATATTCATTAAATATTCTTACGGTAGCCTCTGCATTCCGTTTGTTATCCTCAAACTTCTTCAAATTCATATTTTCATAAAAAAAATTGAAATATCAAAATATTAACAGATCGTAAGCACCTTCCTTCATTAAATACCCACAACTTCACCTCCATTACAACGACTACAACGCGTACATTTCCTTACAACTCAACACCAGTGGCAGGAAATTATTTATGCCCATTTTTTGTTTTGCTCATTAATCTTCAACCGCTTAACTCATTTTCGTGCTGCCACATTTCCAGTAGTCAAGCGGTCACCCGCTGGCACTGCCTTCAACACGGCGATTTTTCAACGCTGAACTTGCCACGCCGACTCATAATTCAACGTATGATTTGACGCAGCCAGCGAGGTGCGAACGTGTTGAGGTATTGTTCTGTGTGGCATGCTGCCTTAATGCCACACAATGTGCCGCAATTATCTTCATAATCGTTTGTCGATAGTTCGATTTCAGAAACTCTATTTATGTTGCACTATGGATGTGCTTCCCTAATAACAAATTTTAATTCGCTTTCGATGGATCACCTGCTGTGCTCTCGAATTATTCACCCTTCTTTTTTACTTTTCATCTTCGATCTGGAAAATTGTTTGTCTTTGGCGTAGAGTATATTGACTTCCTTCTGCTTGAACTTGTGCTGCTGTCATGTTGTGCCTTTGATGTGATTGTTTTCGTCGATTTAAATAATTTTTCCGCTGCAAGACTTAAGCTAACAGAAGTCACTTTAATTGGTTTGGTATTGATTGAGTGCGAACGCAGTGGGTGTTTATTGCAGTTTCTCAGGTGGAAATGAGGTATTTGATGAGGGGGATTAGGGAGGTTGAAAACAACTGGTTTTATGATGGGAGAGATGTAAAATAGTATCAGTGCTGGTTCGGCAACGGTCGACCAATTTCTTAGATCAAATAGAGTTTCAGAACTTGGACGATAATACGGTCCAGTTTCAGAGTAGTCAAGATTGGATTAGCGACATATAAAAACAGTCATTTATTGCCTATTATATATCAAAAGAGCAAAAACTGTCGAGATTTAATCGAACGACTGAGATACGGTCGAAGTTGGAGGTTATTATGGAAATCGAGGACCCCTTAGCGTTAGATTTGACGAGTGGCTTCACTTAATATTTTGTATTTGCGATGAAATTGTTGGTAGTTGAATTAATTGGTGTTTTATGTTGAACCCAAATAAATCGAGAAATGGAGCGAAATAACTAATGGATATAGTCAGCAGATGCATTACTGCGAAGGTTGCTATTAGACTCCGGAAAACTGGACACATTAAGTGTACCAGAGAGAAATAACGTGCGGTATTTTTAACGTGGGTACCTGCTGGCGACAGCCTTACCCCACGGCACTCAAGAGCACAGCGGATCAAATCAAAGTGTTAATCAACAAGCTGAAATTGGCCTCCGAAGGACTAATCCGCATGAGCAGGTTGGAACGAACTCCAAGGGCTCCTGCTCCCCGTGGTACCAGAATTAAGTCAGGCTTCGCAGTTGAAACTACTGCTAGTTGAACCTCCATACTGCTCTAGACTGTTGACCACATACACCACTTTCGCAAAGGATCCTAACTGTTCGGCATCCTGAGTAGTGAAGATCACAGCGCTAACATTTAAACGACCATCAGCACAGCTAATCCCCGTACCATCCAGATCCCTAATGTCCGAGTTCATCTGCAATTGCATGCACCCACCCAAAGAGGACTTCCGAATTATTCTTATTTACTGCACTGCACCGCGGAACCTACTCTCAACAGCAGCTTCTCTGTTCACATACTTCCGATATATGTATGTTTGTGGAGGGGTAGGAAGGAGTGCCGCCCTATCGGGCTCAATTAACACTTGATGTGCCATTTTGTGGAGGGGAGTCACTATAGAAGAAGAGGCACATTGAGATTTCTCACAGAAGGTTCGAAGCTCAAGGGGAGGCATTGAGTTGACGAACGGAGAGCTTACAGCTAGTCAGGGAGTGCATGAGATCATAGCGGTAGCGTCAATCTACTTTCATATTAAACTTCTCTGAATGCTTGGTTACTGCGGAATCATAGGAAGCTGTAAACCAGCTGACCTTGCAATAAAAGGCTTTCTTACACAAATTCCATCAGAATGGGAACGAGCAGGCTTTCCCTGTCTTCGGGCATGCGAGGGCCAGGGACTTGGCGCGAGCTCAACAGGCTTTGAAAGTTGTGAAAGTCTTCAGTCCAAGAGTGGAATATAAAAGGTCCACTAAACTGCTATCTCTTCAAGGCTCATATGGCGCAGGGATAGATACCGTCCCAATGGCACTCACGCGTCGAAGTTAAAGATTTTGGAGTACCCAACTTATCAAAGTTGCAATGAACAAGATGAAGTGGTAATATTTAGACACTTTTTCCATTATCTCATTTGGGGAGACCTTAAATGGAAGCGGTATCACATGGTTGTCAAAACCTAGTTGGACTGGGTTAGAGCTTTTTATTTTAGATAATATTCACCACTTTCAGCTTAGTAATTTTGCTATGCTGTAATTATAGAAGTTCCAACTGGACACTGTCTTACTGGTACCCATGCGGTGAAACCAAAAATTATATCGGGTGCTAATTGCGAAATTTGTATGGTATAGGGAAAGGTGGAAATATCTAGGCAATTTATTCCTCACAGTCCAGCCTTCGCTAGACTTTGGTGGAAGCGTTTCTGTAGTTATACTTTCGGTGAACTGGACGAACTCTAATCCGAATTTATTTTAGGCGCCTCTTTTTAATTTGTTAGAGGTGAAAAGCACTTTGCTAGAGTGCTAGGCACTTTGTTTATTCACAATTGGTTGTTCTGGGAATTCCCTTGTCATGAGAATCAAACGCTAAATTATCGTAACATCCACCTATCAGTAATTAAAACCTACAGGGCATCAACAAGAGCTAATGATTGGGATTTATAGGTTATATTTTAGTTTAAGGGGAGACTAAAGAAAGTGAATCCAAAAAGTGACTTAGAAACGACAGATCTCTTAAGATCGCTTATCTTGATCTTATCTAGCTTAACTCATAATACATTCCTAAGACAGTTAAAAAAGATGAGTGTTCAAAAGTTTCGAAATGTCACCGCAATATATAATTATATTTACATATCTACTCGTAAACTTACAAGTAATTCAGAAGAACTCAGCCAGGCATAACCCATCAAACTTTTTGTCAAGGAAGTTTAACTTTTTTTACATTTGAAAGTTATCTAAATTGATTTGTTGGAAAAATTGCACGAATACATATGTGATCATATATATAGTATATATAGATGCAGTTGAAATATATATACATATATGCGCTTAATTACAAATGCATTCAATATCCATGAACATATGTACATACATATATTCATAAGTACATATTGATGTAAGAAAGAATGAAAATTTATGCCTGCGCCCAGGTGAAAAGTTCAGCTGACATAAGTTTCTCAATGCGGATAATGCTCGTGTAGCGCCGCCATTGCACACGACAGCATAGTCTTGATAAGTTCTTTTGCAATTGAGAAATTAAGAGCGAAGAAAATTTATTTTAGTGCAACGCCAAAATGCAGACAAAATGGCAGCCGAAACACACACACACACACATACCGCTACAGAACACATCATATGTGTGTAACGGTGTGTGTAATCATTGCTGAACTCTCACCTGCGGCAAAAGTTCTCGGAATATAGGCACACAACGGTATAATAAATATGCGAGTATGTGTAAGTAGTTGTAGATGTGTGTGTGTGTGCTTATGTCGATTATGTATGCAATAATGTAGTCAAAAAATAGTTTTCCAATTAAACTTTATCCTTTCTGCCTTAATTTACCGGTTTCATGGCTTGTCGCCTCTTTTAACCGCAATAATATCGCAAAGCAAATGTCTAAATGAGTTTTCGACTTCACTCAACTCAACTCGTTGCCGCCGCCGCACTTCACTGCACTCCAATGTTGCATGTGTACACATAGCGGTGTTTCTTTGGCTGGGCCCTTGGGTGCTGCAGTGTCATCTGTTCGGCTGTCATTTTCAAAAAGTTTTGCACGTTTGTTCTTTTCTCTGCGCAGTAAATTAATTTTTTTTTTGCCTGAAAGTGTCCTCATTTCATTTAGAGGGTATTCTAGTGTAGACACTAAAAAACAAGGTTTTTTCATAAAGTTTAAGCTTTCTAGAATATGTCCTTATAAGGATTGTTTGAAATCTTTCATTATTTCCGAAAATACATGTAGTTATTTTAGTGATACGTCATGCAAAGCGGCCTTGGCCGACTAAAAAAATTTAAAGGAATATCAACAAATTGAAGTTTAATCTTAGCAGTGCCTTTTTACTCCAGAAAACCGGTCTCGAAGACGATCAAAAACCCTAAAACTATGAGGTACCGATATGGTCACTTGGATGTAGTGAAGCGCAGACCAAGAAACTTCAGAAGTGCAAGATATTACGATTAGAGGATGCCTTTTGATATCTCCGGTCTTATATTTACACAGTGAAGCCCGCATGCTTCTAGTCAACTCCTCTCCAATCAGTTTCGGCTGGGATGCTTTTGTCTGCTTGAAGCAGAGCCGCCTTCTAGGAACACAAATCGCTCTTGCCTTGATTGCGTCGACCATATCGAACAGTATGTCTTCAGACAAAACCACTTTAGACACGCATTGACCTCCATTCATAATAGATCCATCAATACCTTCAACGTCTACCTCTCAGTGGATGGCATAATTGGAGTCAAACTATCACCCATTGCAGCCGAAGAGCTTGGGTTGCCCCGAGAATCTTAAGTGCGCGTATCGCAACTTCGTTTGGGATCATGTCTGCTTCTTATCTAGAATATATACCGACATACGAAACATGTATACTTGTATGTTCAGCGATGACTCTAACCACCTCTTTGTAAACCCAGCTAAACCTACTCATCTAACACCACTCGTCTTATGGTACCACCACGTCGAAACAGCACCTTTTCTGGACCTACCGTTGCAACGCGTTGGATGATTTCGATTACCCTTAGCGTCTGAGCTAACTTTTATTGCTTGTTAAGAGTCATAAACCTTAATAAGAAAGGCATTGACTGTGAAAAATGTTATTGTCTTTGCTAAGAGTCATTGACTTCGGAAAGGTTTTGTGATTTCGGATAGGTTCTCATCTAACTTTATAACATTTGAACTTTTAGCTTTATCTTATATTTCTGATATCTTATCTTACATACATAACGAACACTTCTCCAATCAGTTTCTGCTGGGATGTTTTCACAGAAATCAAAGTCAAACCATCACCCATTGCAGACGAGGAGGTCGAGTTGCGCCGAAAATCAGGAGTGACCCTTGAGCAACTTCGTACTGGATACTGTAGCAGTTAAACTTCAATTTATACAAAATAGAATCCAATATTATACCATATGTCCAGCGATCAAAGAGTCCCCGTATGATTCTTTGGAACCTTATTCATTTAACACCTCTCTCCTCATGCTCGACCCTGCCGAAACAGCATGTATTCTGGGCTTACCGTTAGATGGCTTCGATGTCCTTTAGCTTCCCGAGTTAAAGTGCATTCCTCATTAAGGGTCATAGATGTTAGGAAGGGTGTGTATTTTTCCCATTGACCTCGGAAACTGTTATTTTTCTTGTTAAGAGTAATTGACCGAGGGAAGATTTTCTGAACTCAGAAAAGTTCTCATTTACCTTCATATCATTTGATCTAACCTAATTCCTTTGAAATTAAGTTATCCAATTACCTTCCAGAACATTGAAGTTAAAAACATTAAAATGGGCGTTAAGCTTCCTCTATACTGAACTTTCGGTTTAACAAAATTTCCAGAGCTTATTCCCGAACCGAATTCATCGTAAATTTTCCACATTAGCATGAAGTAATACTTAATCAGGTTTTGCTTTAGCGGATTACAGTTCCGATCTGATATCTAATGATAAAAAAACTAATCCACGACCTTGCCACCTCAGCAAACTCTTTAATTTAAATATTCTATTTATCAGTATTGCCATATTTCAGAGCAACCGAACATAAGTTATGAGTAATCGAGGCGAAACATAAATCTATTTTTGTATATTAAGCAATTATATTTTTACATACCAACAACAAATTTACAAGCCCACTTGTAATGGCATAATTCATGGTTCGTCTTCATTCGTCTTGCATATATGTAGCTTAGAGTATGTTTATCGACTATACTTATTGTGCTTTTCAAAATTTCCGGCAGTTAACACCTTGTCGAGCGCTCCAAATGCGAGTCTTATAAATTTTAATGGTTACAAAATTAAAATTGTACACATTTACTCAATGTAGATACATAATTATGTTCATTAGGGCGAGTCTTAAAGGTAATTTTTTTTTATCAATTTCTCTCAAGCAATCGGGTGAATCAGGTTAAAATAAACTCTTCGTTCCGTCTAAAAGCGATTAAGTTAGGTTTCACAAATGTGAAAGTTCATGTTACCATATAGAGACTTGAAAACTTCAAATTGGAGAACGAACCAGTGGGAAATTTTGTATGAACTGATTTCTCAAAACCCCAAAAAATCTTCCTGAAATTATCTGATATAAATAGTAGTAGACCATTTAGACGCATAATCGAGATAATAGTTTCTGTCTCGATTAGAGACAATTAATTTTCTTTCCGAGGCCAATTAGACCAAAAATTTAGATTCAATATATTCCACTAGAAATTTACACCTAGTTGTCTATTATCTAGCAATCAGAAACAAAGCTCTCCCTTCCTCCATTTAAGTACCACCCCAATACCCATATGTCTGTGTTTCTAAATGCCTTCGCTCTACCTTTCCAATCGTCGTTTTTACTTCATTTTATTTGTAAACAATAATTTTTTATTCTCGATACCTAAAACAGTGACGAAGAGGTGCATCTTCCATAATTACGTAGCCACTTGTGCTCTCGAATTTTGTTTTTATTGTTTTAGGAGTGTCTGTTTTGGGAGCAAATGTTTACACTTGAGATGGGTCTTGCCCTGTTCGTAGAAATCCAACTCATGAAATATCATAAATTTATATGAAATTTTGACTAAATTTACTACTCTATTTGTTTCTAATTGTATGCATGTACCTCAGCAAGAGTGGCAGCGTAATTTATGTGTCGGTGGGGGTGGTGATGGGCGATTTTTTACTACTTGAAAAAAAATTTAAATTGGTGTTAATTGGTTAATGAGCGACTTTAAATCTCGAACGTCTAAGCAAAATGATTTGTCAGTGTTGATTGTATAAGCTGCAAAGTGATGTGCAGTATCTTGGGGTTATTGAGAATTAACATGAGGAATTTGGGGAGAGAGAGTTTATAATGTGCAGGAGATAATATGTAGGTGTACAGATCACCAGATATAAACTGAAATGAGAGGATCTGCTGAGCTGAGAGATCAGATGTGATGAGTTGAATTCGAGTTTCTCGAGATTTGTTATAAAATTAGTTTAAATTAGATCACATGAAATGACATAAGAGATAAGAAAAAGTCATACGTTGTGGCAAGACGTCATCTGAGCAAACATCGAAAAGAGATCAAATGAGGTGAATTGAAAAAATGCCTCAAATGGTAACAATGTCAGATAATATATCAGAAATATGAGAATATAAGATAAAGCAATAAAGTCAAATGAAACTTTTGATAAAGGTCTAAAATTTAGTTAGAGCTTTCGAATATCCTGGGATTTAATCTTAACTAAAACAATTGGCTTCAAAATGAGTAAGAATATCTGAACTTTACAAATCGGATGTAGATAGAATTATAGAGTCGCTAATGACTCTAATTTACTCAGCATACCACATCCAAACCACTAGTGGATTATGGAGCATGTGAGTACTAATAAACGACAGAAGTCATGCCAAAGTGAATGAATAATAGGTAACGAGGGTTAAATAGGCGATTTGACAATATTATTTTATACAAATACTCTACAAGATTCTTCTCTCACTTGGATGAAGTATGCATATACAATTTATATCCTTTGATCCTTACGTCATGGTTTAGCCAGTTTCAATATGGAGTTTCTGCGTCGTGTTAGACCGTAAATGAAGTACAGATCCATTGGTACACGCTAACAGTCACAACCGTTGACGAGGTATAAGTTCAGTGTTAAATATCAGAAAACAAGAAACAGTGGATGCTATCCGTCGAACATGCTTCGAACATGCTTCGAAGAAGGTGACAAATCCACGGTTCACTCCAGAGACCAAAAAACAGTAGATTTCATCTTACGCAGAAGGCATTTCATGACCATTGACGAAGTCCACGGCAACACAGCAGACCAAGAAACCGTGTACTTCAACTTGCGAACATGTTTCGAAGGAGGCGATCATGAAGTTGACGATGTAAAGATCAGAGACCAAGAAAGAGTAGACTTCAGAAAACAAGAAACAGTGGACATTATCCGTCGGATGGTGTTTCATGAGCGTTGAGGAATCCACGTTTTACACCAGAGACCAAGAAACAGTGAACTTCATAAGGTGAACATGCTTAGAAGAATGCTTCCTATCTACCGAAAAGTTGATGGTCGTCATATTTTGTTATTAGCAAGAACATCGATTACCTGGAGAAGGGGAAAGTGGTAAGGTTCTACATACCACGCACGAATGGCGGAAAACGTGACGTCACTGGCGAGAAAAAAGCGTTTTTCTATCAACCAAACGGCTCATATTATTGCAGATATAGCACCGAACGTCTTCTTTTTGCTTTCAGACTTGAAAAAATCACGCTCTGGGTAGAATTTATAGTTGAATGAGGTCTACTTTGCAGACTTTCAGAAAAAGTCATTTTCAGACGGATTAAAGAAGTTGAAACATCGCTGAATAGAGTGTAAAGCCGAGCTTAAAGAAGACTTTGTTTAAAAGTAAATCATCATATGTATTTCCTAAGTAAGGTTACGTTGGGTTGTACGGCTGATCAAAGATCTCACTTGAACTGCTATATGTAGTCCTTTGTAAAACCGTTGAAAAGAAAAATTCCGGTGTTCGAACTTATAAATTATCAAAAGGCTTAGTAGCCAATACAAATTTGCACAGGCGTTTAATTTGAACTGGCGGGAGTTTGTCTGAAGGTATGCGCTCCCAAGTGTTTAAGCCTTGACCTCCCAAACGCGGGACTGTCGAGAAGGAAGTGTTGAGTTTTTTCCACTTCATCTTCTTCCATACAGCTTCTGCAGATTGCGTCTGGTAAGATTACCAACCTTTCAGTAGGGACGCTAAAAGGGTAATGGCCAGTTAAAAGCCCACAACCAGGGAAATGCTAGGCTTTCTGAGAAATATTTTTAGTAAATTACCGGTGCTAACTTTGAGAGCTCCTTTGAGATAACAAACAACTGTCTGCATACACTTTGAAAGCATTTTCCAAAGCGTAACGGTATTAATTTCTTAATTCTCCAAATAAAGATATTGAAAATAACAACAAGAGAAAACAATAATATAAGTAGCATTCCTTTGCAATTGCAGCGGAACTAGTCAAGTGGCACGTACATATGTATGAATGTGTGGCACAAAAAGTGGTGCTTCTTTCTAGCTCACTATCTATATGTTTGTATGTATATACATATGTATGTATATATAACTCATAAGATTACTTATTTCTGCTGTAGGCGCATAAGTGATTTCATAGTTATAGACAACAACAACAGCAAAAACAAAAAATCGAAATCAGCTCAGCAACAACCAAAACAAAAGCGAGGAAAATTAATTACTTATCATTAAAAATTAATACCAGGCACAACAGCACTTGCTGAGGCATGCAACAAGCCTAAGTGAGTAAATTAAATGTTTATATGTAAATATGTATGCACGTGTGTGTATGTGTGGCATCAATGAGGTGTTTATAGCGCATTCATCTATCCGTTCATGAATCAATCGATCTCGGCTGCCGAGACGGTGCAACAAATCTACATTAGTGCGTACATATGTATTTGTATCTATATAAACAGTAATAACAACAACAACAACAACAATAATAACTGCAACTTTATGCAACAGACAAGTGTTGTGTCTATCAAATGTGCAACACGTTGAAAGATTGTGACGACATGCATTTTTTATTGCTCAGTGTTGTTGTTGTTGTTGTTGTTGTTGTTGTTGTTTATATCTATTCATTATAATTGAAAACTGGGCGCAGCTAGCTGGAGCACCTACATAGCTAAATATGTGTGCCAGTGCGCGTGCAACTGCCGCATACAAACGCACATAACTGGCTGACACATGCGCTGCATGCCACAAAAGGCGTGCAACAGCAACAGCAGCCAATAGTTAGCGCTAATTGCACGCGCTGTGTTAGTTTTTTACACCAACCATACATACATACACACATATGTGCCAGTATTTACTGGTTTGCTGCTGCAATCAGCGGCAGATGACGCTGCAACAACAACAACAATTTCTAATAGGAGCAACAACTTAAGCGACAAAATACTAGCATAATCAATAACATCATCAGCGCAGGCAAGGAGCAATAGTAACAACAACAACAATAATAAAAACAACAACTTGCATATACTTTGCTTGTTGCACGTGTTGGCTGCTGTGGCAGCAGTCAGTGGCAGCAACATTAAAACATATATCAAACAACTGTACTTGTCTGCATTAGCAACAGCAACAACTACAACAACAACAAATTAGTAGTAAAAAGTGGAAAGCCACTTGCAACATATTGATGACTTATTCCAGCACTCCGGGTGCATCTTGCCACTTGCCGCACAGCAGTGAAAATCAACGTTACACGTCAGTCTCGATTTCTCAATTTTCTGCGTTTTTTTTCATTTTTTATTTTTTTCCATTTTATTTGCCGGAAATTTGTTCGAGCGATTTGTTTACATGCAACAACAACAACTATTAATGAATTTATGTACAACTTATATGCCGTTAGCAGATTATACGCACATAGTACATATGTCTAGTGAGGCATAAATTTAAAAGAGATTTTAATAAACAATTTGTATGTATGTATGTGTGTGCGTTTTCTTTTTGTTTTATGGCCATAACAAAGTCATCAATATTAGCTATAGATTTTTACGGGATGTAAATATTGGAGAAACATAACAAGTCATGCGATCATACATACGTACATATGTACATACATACAAATTATTAGGTCGATTTCCAGATGCTCATAAATTTGAACAATTTGAACAATCGATTGTATTTTGAATACAAATTATATATGTACATATATATTTAGTGTAGTTTTTGTTGTATTTTAGATACATATTCTATATAGTTGGTGTTGTTGTATCATGAAATATCTCAGAAGATTTTTTGGAGAACTCTAGCAAAGCGACAGTCCCTTGTTAGATTATAGTTCAATGTCTTCCGCTCAAATATAGTCGACTGCGGCATTGAATCAACATGCTTTGAGATTTCTGTCGAAGATATTTTAGCCCATTCCTCGTGTAGTACATCCTTGAGCATAAGTAGCTTTTGATGTAATTGTGCGTTGGCGGATTATTCGCTCCAGTGAATCTCACAGGTGCTCTATGGGATTCAAATTTGGCGATCGGGGTGGCGTTTGAAGCTGCTTGGGAACGTTGTAGAGTAGCCAAAGCTTAACTACAAGGTGCCTTCCAAAGTAAACCGGACTTCAAAAAAAAAAAAAAACAGAACAAATGGTTTGTCGGCAAAATCAATTTGTTTTATTCAAAATAGTCTTCTTCTGCTTCAATATAGCTTTTTGCACGTTCCAAAGGCATGTCGAACGAGTGTTTTAGCTCGTTGGCCGGTATGACCGCCAGTATGCCGGTGTAAGCCTTTTGAATGGCCTCTACGTCTGCATAACGCTTTCCTTTCATGGCCAAATGCATTTTTCCTAAAAGAAAGAAGTCGCTTGGTGACACATCAGTTGAATACGTGGAGTGGTTAAAGGTTAAAATGTGAATTTTGGTGAAATAATCGGTCACAAGCGTCGATCGATCAGACGGCGCATTATCGTGCAACAAACGCCAACTTTCATTTTCGCGATATTCGGGCCGAACACGCCGAATACGGCGCACCAAACGCTTCAAAAGAACAAAGATCAACCTCTACAAGTCACTCATCATCCCCATCTTGATATATGGTGCAGAGGTATGGACAATGACAACATCTGATGAGTCGGAGTTACGACTTTTTGAGAGAGAGGTTCTACGGAAGATTTATAGTCTATGCGCGTTGGCAACAGCGATTATCTCAGTCGATGGAATGATGAGCTGTACGAGATGTACGACGATATTGACGAGCAAGGGAAGTCATTGGAGCCAAGAATTTTTTTTCGAAACTGTATCTTAAGTAAAAATAGCCTTTCTTATGCGAAGTTAACGATATTAAGTTTTTAATTTTTTCGAAGATCCGACTTTGAACGTAGCATACATAGATGTACAATGTACATACATATGGGTATCTCTTACTTCATTTAATTTCTGACCGCACCGTTGTGACCAATAAATGCATTTCCAATAATAAAACACTACATACTTCCATACATCTGTACATACACATATATTCAAAAAAATTATTCGCATTTGCAAATTTTCGATTTCACTTTATGATAACGGTGTCATGCAATACGTGCAACGTCTGCACACAACCACATACACACACAGCGGCTACATGCATTTGGCATTGTCTGCTGCAACACCGCGCCACAAAATGCAAAAATCGCAGAGCGCGCCGTAAAAATATGCGCACGTCGCCAAAATGCATGGAATTATGAGGAATTATGTCTAGGCTAGGTCGTATATTCGTCGCGTCGCATATCAAAATTTCACATGCAACGCACAGCTAGCCGTCGCAGTGCTATGCCACCGGTGACAGAGCCATCGCGGCCCCAATAGTCCCCAGAAATGAAATGCCCTTCACATTCGTAATCGCAACATCGGTGATTTGTTGCTGTTAGCGGCTCATAAATATGCATTTGATTGTCTATTAGTGGACGTTACTGTTGTTGTTGTTGTGGCTGCATTGCAATATTCCGAAATGGCAGTGAATAAAATTTATTAAATTGCGTTTTAGAATGAAAAAATTAATGCTAAAATATTGTTATTATGTTAAGCAGCTGTTGTTATTGTTATTGTAATGTAGAATTCACAATTTGCGGCCGTCGGCGTTGAGGTGTCGTTGACAGCGTGAACGTTTCGTCAAAAGCTGGTTGGCGAAATTGGTGATAGATGCACCTTTGTTGTTGTTGTGTTCGGTGGTTTGTGCGGTCAAATATGTGAATTTTTTCATAATTTAGCATGGGTTTTTATTAGTATAATTTTTTAGAATTTTTTTTATCGTAGTGCCCAATAAAAACTAATTATTAATTCGAATCCAGAACTTACGTTACGGATTAAGATTGGTTATACGAGGGTTGTATTTTATTTGACGGGATTTGGGAACCCTAGCGTTGCAATCTTGTGAATTACCAGTTGAGTAATTTTGACGTAAAGAAACGAGCTACCTACTTGATCTTAGAACAGAAATGTACGATTCCATGTAAGAAACATGCGGATAACCGGTAAGCCTATTAATATACTGTTAGGTAAGGTTAGATGGCTAATCCCTCTACATACATGTCGTGGGATCACACTTAGACTGTTATGTGCTGTCCTTTCTGAAGCCAAACGAAGAACTCTTGTAATTAAATTTCAGTCAGAACTTCTACAATCGCTGAAAGTGGGATCTTGCTGAGAGCGAAGAGTTCATTGGACCTTTTATGATTTACACTGGACCAAAAGGACCTTGTGATTGCACAGCAGCTGGTAGTAATGCTTTCTGATAAATTGTGGGAACTTCCAGATATCGAATTTCAATACCTTTGTGCCATTTATTCGAAAATAATCTGTGAGATATTTGAAGTAAATTCAGAAAACATCTTACCTTGCATTCTGGTGTTGGACGATCATATTAGACATATTTACAAGGGACGTGTTGAACTAATTTTAACCTCTTAGTTTTATTACAAACCAATAAACATCCTTGTATGTCTAATATGAGCGCTTGGATTTTCCTAGGTCCAACATAGCGACATCAGAAAACCCACTCGTTTCAAATCGGATACAATTGGAGAAAGGGTGTGCTCCTTATCAAGCTCATCATATTTGCAGTTTCCGGCAAATCCGCTGTGACCGGGTACTCATACAAGTCTAATGTGGAAGAAGCTTGAAGCTATTGCTAATGAAGTCATGAACTCCTTGAATAGTTTTAAGCGAATATTCAGCGGGTATATCCGTTAGGCGGTGAATGCACACCTTACTATAGTATCTATATCGTTAGGAATGTAATCGAAGCAGTGCAAAATATTAGGGTGTACGTGCTCCTCACTTACCCAGCTTCCCCAGGTCTAATAGCAACCTTCCATGCTAAGCACCTACCAGCTATATCTACAGGAAAGTGCCATTGTTGCTGTTCTTCTAAATACACCACAGATACTGATTAGGGGCACTCTTTGAAAAATTTTTTCTTAACTACGGTTTTAGACAAGACACCCCTTTTGATGAGAAGTCCCACCTCTTTCCAATTGCCTCACTACAAATGCCTTCCTTACTCTCTTACCGATGATAGATTCTCATGATAGCTTCCTATCAAGGGTAAGCCCTAAGTACTTCACCATCTCCACCGGTTGAAGATTAGAGTATTTCCGCGAGGAGAGAGCAACATATGGAATTTTTTATCTCCTAAGATATAAAAGAAATTTAGTTTTTTTTGGAGTTATAGCTCAAATCCTTTTCTACCTGCCTACTTGGTTACCACATTTAGATACCTTTGGGTGAGATCGTAAACGGTAATTAGAAGTTTTCTTTTTACCAAAGGAGCTGCATCGTCTGCGGAGATAACCACCTGGCAGTCCTTTCCCTCAAGTTCCTTCAAAAGGTCGTTCATTAATAGAATTCAGAGCAAAGTTGGATGCCATCTTGGCGGTTCCCATATTTCCGCTCAGAAGTGGTCCTGCACTTCCTCATTTTGTTACAACCGTTCTGCCCCAAAGGAGACTATAGATGATATGCTTGGGATCAGCTTCGACCTCAAACTTATTAATAGTTCTAATAATTACCTCCGGCCGTACGTTGTTCACGGACTTCTCGATAACAAAGAAGAAACCCACAGCTTAGTATTTATGTGTAACGGCTCTCTCCAATCATTACACTACCGAGGAAAAGGCAGTACCAACCGACCTGCATTTGCTGTAGGCTCACAGGTCCATGAGTATCTCTAACGGTTTCAACAGAAACGATGGGAGATTGATAGGTCTAAAGTCTTTAGCAATGATGTGGAAGCTTTTAACGTCCTTCGCGAAAAACACCACTTTAATCAGCTTCCAAGCCACCATTATGTGGCCTAATCTTAAGTCGGTACACCTCAGTAGTGCATTGCGATTTTTATAATGGATAAAAATATCGAACAAAGAGTCTCACATTTTGTATTACTCACCAAATTTCGTGTGCGGAATCGTTGTGAATGTTGGAAAAGGCTTACTGTGATTTAGTTTTATCAAAAATACAAGCCCACGAGTGGTACAAAACCTTCAAAGACGGTCGAGAGATCTTTGAAGACATGCTTTGGCCTCGACGACCTTCGACCTCTTCAACTGTTGAAAATATTAAAAATGTGAAGGATGTGGTGCTTGAAAACGATCAGGAAAGTGTAAAGGATATGGTAAAAGGGCTTGACATCTCTCGCGAGTTCGTCGAATGATTTTGGTGAATATTTTGAGTATGAAACGCGTTCTTGCTCGACTCGTCCCGACAAAGCTGGATTTTTTTCAAGAAGAGTATCGATACAGATTTCTTTGGACATACTTGATCGTGCGAGTTTCGATATCACATTCATGGAGTGCATTATAAATGCCGATGAGACAGTCATTTATGAGTTTGACATGCAAACAAATCAACAATCAACGGAATGAAACCCGTTTTGAGTCGATCGAAGAGATAAAAAAGATAAAATTCGCTGAAGCAACTGAAGACAACCCCAAAAATTGCTTATGAAGAGTATTTCGACCACTAGGAAAAACGGTTGGCATAGATGTATTACATCTAGTGTGGATTACTTTGAAGGCAGCAAAATAAATATTGATGAATAATTAAATATTTTAGGTTTTATTTACAATTTCCGTCACAACGCAACGTATATTTTCAAATTGTTAAAAATAAAAAAATTAATTATAATCGTATCGAAGAGTTTGAAATTAGCAATATTTCGAAATATATTCTTAGTAATGCCAATTTCTGCCACTAAAATATCCAGTGCCTAACCGGAACACTAACGAAATCGCCCTGCGGCTAGTCGATATTGTTAACACTAGACTTATTTCAAGTTAACACGCCCGTTGAATATGAAATATTAAAAATGTATATACCATGTATAAACACATATATAATATGTATATGGCCCATTCCCACCATAATATGAGTTGCATATGAAAGCAGGTGTGTTGCATTAACCATTGTGGTCGGCCATCCGGCTGGCTAAGTGAGATATCAGCGACTGACAATGGCGTACAAGTCCACAAATGAAATAAATTATGAAATGCATTAACTGAAGCAACATTTATTATGCTAAAAATATACATTATAATACATACATACATACAACATATAAAAATATATATGTTGTAACCTAAGTGCGAGTGTGTATGTACTTGCAACAACAAGCCAGCACATGTTCATATTGCTTTATTACAAATAACTGCCATAGAAAACATATTTTACGAGTATGTAATCATAAAAAGCAACAAAAAATACAACAATGAAATGAAATCCGCCTACACGCTCCTCATTCTGGGATTTACCCATGCTTTGGCGCTATTTAAGTCATCATAAAGCAATATTTGACATAATTTTATTAATGTTTCGTTGCGATTATTATTTCCACTCACGTCAAGACGCACGCTGATGGCACAAATGCGCACGAAATAAAAGCAATGTGAGTAACAACAAACACAGTAGAAAATATTAAGCGAAATTTCATTCCACTGCGCTCGAGCCGCACTGAAGCCCAGGCCAGACAGCCAGCAAGTGCTTCCAATGCAGACCTCAAACTCTTCCTTTCACCATTCATAATTCAATAAGCGTCGGCTGGCGAACAGACACGAATCACACAAACTCACATACACCCACACACACCTATATGGCTGATCGAGTTATCGATATGTGTCCGTTTAATGTTGGCGAAGACAGCAGGTGTACTTGTGGGTGGACAAGTAGGTGGCGGTGGGCTCGTCGCTACGCCGCATAGTTGTGCTGTAAGCAATTTGTTGTTGTCTTGTGGTGAACGGTAGCCAAAAATATGCCACAATCGTGATCATAATCACGCACTCAACATCATAAATTCATCATATTCAACAATTCAAAGCAGGCGCGCATGCAACAACAATAAAAATAGTTTATTTATGGAAAATAAATAACAACAACTATAACATAAACTATAAGTAAAGGTATAAATAGTTGATTATGAGGGCAGTTGGATTCCACAGTGACTTTTTGGAAGTGTAGCAGCTACAAATGCAACTCTGTTGCATTAAATTGTCAGCTGTTAATAGACTTTTGACAAATTTTCAGCGACTTCTGTTGAAAAAAGTAATTATTCGACTCTATATATCAGATACATCAGAATTATAAAATGATGTAGCTGAGGAAGACCAGCTATTTTCGATTCCGGACTATGCTGATAGAACAATGTCCAGTCAGAGCTCCTACAAGCGCTGAAAGGTGGATCTTGCTGAAATCGAAGAGAACCCTGGCCCTCTTATGACTTACACTGGACCAGAAAGACCTTGTGACTGGCTAGTAGTCGACCAGCGCTTTCTGATTTGGTCTAGGGTCCAGTAAAGAACCACAATAAGTCAATAGAACTTTAACCCTTTTTCTTTGATTTTTTTTTAATATTCTTACTGAAGTACCTGTCCTAGCAACCTCATCAGCCTTACAGTTTCCTGCAATACCGCTGGGGCCAGGCACCCTAAAATAATTCGATATTAGAGAAAATATCTCTACACATCCTTTCACTGGCTTTGAACCCAAAGTCAGCGAACTCAAAGCTAATATCGCTGCCCCACTATGGAAGTGAATATTACTCTGAAGGAGGCGGCGCTGCGGATACGTAGATCTATTGCTACCTTTAAGGCAGCCACCCTCCGCTTGGAAGACGACAATCTGACAGTGGGCAGAAAGCCAAAACTTGGACTGGTGGAAAGTTCGCGGCAAAGTCTTCTCCGCCAATTTCCTCCACAAGCTTTAATCTATTCGTTAACCGTTCCAACGACAGCCAAATCGACGTCTCCTTTTACTTCTTCCTCGCATGAACTCGAAAGTTCACCCAGACAGGCTCAACTTGAGATTAAAAAACTTTCACAAAACCTTATAAAAGGAAGTAATTACAAAAGAAGCTTAATCTTACCAAAAAGTCAAGAAAATGCTGCTGGTTTTATCAGTATCTATCTATCTATCTATAAAAAAATTCAAAAGAGTTGAGCTCTGTCCATTGAATTTAAATTAAGTTCGTTTCCATTTAGTTCCCGGGCTTTAAGATCATTCCTCATAGTCGGAATATCTCTTGAAAAGCAAAACAAGTCTTCATTTCTTGAACGGGTTATCTGAGCAGTATTCTCCGAAATTATATTTTAAAGTTTTTTAAGCTACAACATTAATAATTTCTTAACAATGGTGAAATTAACAAAACCCCTTTCAGCAAAGTCAAAATGGTCAGAAAATAACTTAGCTCTAAATCAGCAAAAAATCATGAAGATTGCGATATGCCGCCAATAGAAACGTAACGGACCGCCTTGGTAGTATGGGGATTAGCTGGACTGATGACCGTTTATATGTTAGCGGTGTGATCTCAACCAGTCGGAATGGCGAACAGTTAGGGACGACAGATGTTTTGGATGGGCCGCGAATCCTACCAAGGTGGTTAGTGTATCCAGGTACTCACGTTAAACTCACTGGACGTTGTCCTACTGTCATTGGAATTATAAACAAATCCTTGTCCTTCTCTCGACCATGACGTCAAGAACTTATTAATATGTTGCCTAAATCATTCAAAAACAAGTAAGAGAGAGAAACCGTCGTTGTCTCAAGAACACCTGGAGACAGCAAAGAAACCCCACCTCCGACGTCCTAAAGTTTTTAACCTCACAACTCTAACACATCTATAGAAAATAGTTCGAAAAAGTAGACTTTCTTTTAGAACTTCAAGAAATTCAGTAAATTTAGTACAAATATTTTCTTAATTTTGGCAGCTTTAAGCCTTGTATATAAAGCTCGAAAAAAGGAGCCTACTTTGAGGACCTCGAAAGACTGCAGAACTTTAAGAAAAAAACTTTATATAGAAAAAGTTTTCTTCCTAAAAATTAAAGACTTAACAAACTACTCCCATATCTTAAGCTCATCAGCGAAAAGAGCCGACACATTTTGCATAAAATCGAGTCGTTTTGCGATACACACTTAAGAAATGTATACGAAGAACAGGTATTCTTCTTGGCGATTGATGATTACTACGGTATTTCGCAGTTACGTTTTTTGTCAAGTTTTAGTGGGTTTTGATTAGCAAATTTTTTGGGCCAATTTGTTGGCTTCACTTTTTGACAGAACATATGTTTTTGCAGTCATGAATGAGTTCATGCGCTTTTTTTTTAGTAAATTTTTTTGGACTTTTGGTCTTTTGCCACACATATTCTTACAATTAATTCAAAATTTCTCTCACTTATGAGTTATTTACGGCGATAATAATTCTTATACTGTCTTCTACGGCAACTTAGTTAGCGTTGCCGGTCACGTCCTGCCGCGTTATAAATGAAATTATTATGAGCCATTCGATTTGATTTGGGGTTTTGGCGGAATTCGCACTCGCAGAAATGTATATTCGAAAATATTACATTAACTATATGTATGTATATGTGGAGGCGTAAGCATGAGTGGGTTGGATTTTTGCTTGTTTCCCAGGCATTCAGATATGAAATCGACGCATATTTGTTGCTGTTCGTCGGAATGTTCAGCAAAATATGTATCATTATAATTTCATGTAGTCCAAATGGATGGACAATATGAAAGTAAGAAAGTTTTTATGCCTCTACGTGCTCCAAGCAGTACGCTACTAATGGTGATTTAGTAGAATATGTTGTAAAAAATTTATGAATGTGCGAATACCGTACATTTGTGGTGGACAGAACGATGAGCCTATATAGAAGTACATATCTCATGAAATGAAAAGACAAAAACACTTTTTAATACTTGTATATGTATATCTGATTGGGAGGGATAATGTGAAGTATGTATGTAGACTGGACAAATAGGGTAGCAACATGTTTTATAGTGAGAAATGGAAGCAATTACACGGTTATTCAACTCGACTGCCTAGCAATAAATGCCTAGTTAAGCTAATGACGGGCTCATTAGAATAATTTGTAAGAGTTTCAATGACTCAATGACTCAGACAGTGAGATAATTAATGACTAATACGTTTGAAACAGCGAAGACAGGAACCAATATTTAGTTTATAACCTTAGTATAGAAAAATTAATCAATCTCTGCTAGGGTAAACTTCACGGAGAACAAGCTGTAACGAGACCCCAAACTCCTCTAGTCCTAATATGAAGATATAATATACTAGAATATACATTTTAAAGAGCTTACATAGGTCAGGTTACTACCGGGGTCTCAGCTGGTGGATAGTGAATGGCCTATGCTAAGAAGGTTAACTGCAAATGCTAATACCCAGCCCTCGATCAACAGCTGCAAGAGAGGATGGCTTGTCTCAAAACACCTTATGTGTCTAATGAACCTCTGGCGAAGAGGTGAACAAATGCCGCCACAACTCCCACCGGGGTTTCAAAGGGGGAGAATCTTCCCACGAGAGGGTGGCAACAAAGCGGCGAGGGCACAATACAGTCACCAGAACCAAACGTGTACAGACGACAACGAAAACCCTGGACAGTGCCAATCAGAATCGAGGACCGGAATATTCTGATTATGGTGTACTGAAAAGCCGGAACGGATCAGTTTAATAAAACTGTTTAGAAATTGGGTGCAGTTGGAACGGAAAAAAAGAGGAAGTCACTAAAGAGCAATCAATTCTTCGTTGTGTAGTGAAACGGGTTCTGTGCACGGAATCATACCCAACAGTCCTCGATCTAGAACTTATTTTTTCCTAAAGACTCGCATTGCCTCCATTGCCGAAAAAGTACCTAAAATTCTCGGATATTTGTTTTGTCGGGAATCTGGTCTTTACAGTTCAACTATGAAAACATATGCAGTTATATGAAATAAAGCTAACTGAAGAAATGGTCTCCTAACTCGTGGCTAACAGAAGATCTTCTCTCAAAAGCGATTAACAGCTGAAATCAGATTTATGAGGTTAGAGCTACGACTAAGATAAGTTGAAACGTCGATCCAAAAGCAGATCCCACTTTGACCGCTGAGAACACTGGTCCTTACTGATACCTTAGTACTTCCAAGTATTGATCGATAAGACTTTCAAAAAATGATAAAGCTGATATCAATCTCGGACAATAAAGGAGAAAGGGCCATCAAGTTTTCATCTCATCTTCCTCCATACAACTTTGGCAGTTAATATCCTAGAAAATATTCAGCCTTACCACATTTAGACTTACTGAGCAATGGCCTTATGATGAAACTTACTGAGAGCAAGTTGTAGTCGAAACGCGCGTGCAACGACTGTTTGTTTGATCACAGGAGCTATTCTGTCTTGCCCTCGTTCACGACCAGACCCATTTGCTTCGCTTCTTGGTTCAACCTGGAGAAAGCTGAGCAAACGGCGCGGTTGTTATGGCCAATGATATCGCTGTCATCGGCGTGCGGCAGCAGCTGTACACTCTTATAGAAGATTATACCTTCTCTATTCAGTTCTGCAGCTCGAATTATTTTCTCAAAGAGTAGATTGAAGAAGTCGCACGATAGCGAATCGCCTTATCTGAAACCTCGTTTGGCTAGAACTGCTCAGAAAGGTCCTTCCCGATCCTGACAGAGGTTTTGGTATTACTCAACGTCAGTTTACACAGAGTTAAGCTTCGGCTTATGAACTTTTAATTAATATAAAGGTGACCATCGTTGGAAATGTCTTAAGTTCCAAGCAAAAGTAAGTTGCTATAAATTAGATGCAAAACTGGGTACCTCATTCCTTCTACAAATAATTTGAATGTGGGTCCATTCAACTGACCAACAGCTGGTTAATTTTGTACAGACGGACCAGCCAGTAATACTCAGCGAAGTACTGTTAAGCGGTACATCAACTCACTATACGACTAACCCAGTAGTGTTTCAAATGGAAAGCCCAATCGAAACCCAGTAATCATTGAAATAAAACGAAGTGTACGAACTTCCTTTGAATGTAGCACTATTAAAGCGAAATAAGGGTATTGCTTTTCTAGAATTCATTCATTTAGTAATATGTATTATTATGCTAACCCTTTCAACTTGTCGAAAAGTCTTTTGAATTATATAAATTGATTATTCAATACGATAACCAGCCGGTTGACATTTCAATTTTCTCGGTTATATAAATATAGCCATCGAACCCTTTCATATCGCCCACTTACGCTCATAAATGTAACAAAGAACCCGCTCCAGCGCCCTCTTCTGCACATAAGCAATTGTCATATTTCGTCCTTCAATGAAGCCATTAATTAAACGCCCACTTCAATTCAATGGCGTTGACAAAAAAAGTCAAAATATTGACAGCTTAAAAGTTTTGCGCAATCACAAGCAGCAAATAAGCAGATATACTTACTTGAATGAAATCATATATGTATATATGTATATATATAGACGAATAAACGATAAGGATTGCAGGAGAAACGCTTCCTTTCAGCCGTCTACTGGAGCCGAAGCGCTCTCTGCACCCACTACAGTTAGTCAGCGCGGTCATTCGTTCGTTCACTCATACATTTATGGCAATACGCATTTATTGTTATGTGTTATTCAATATGCCAAACAATTACTCAATAGCAAAGGGCGGGGGCGGCAGTTATGCTATTGAATGGCCAAACGTCTACTTTCACATCCGTTTATCATTTTTGACCTTCCACCGACGACGACTGGCAGCCAAGCAGACAACGAGTCGAATAGACGTGGCGGAAGTAGAAAAGTGGGCTGAGCGGGGGCTGCGGCGGTAGAGTGGTTGAAATACAAAAGGATTTCATAACAATTTATTGCAAGGACTTCGCTTGCAATTTTGCTTCGAAAATAAAGGATTTCTTTCGCGGTCCAGTTACAACAATAATTCTTTTGCTATTTTTGTGATTTCTTACTTCGATTGTATTGTTCGATTTTAACTTGGTTGTTATTGTTGTTGCGAATATTTTTGTTGCTTTTGTTGTTTTGTATTTATTTTTTATATTTTCTGGTTGCAAGTCGCATAAATATTGATGAGTTTCATGATTTCAGGCCGCTCATATTACAAGAGAGTTGGTATGGCAGTGCAATGTTTAGATACAGTTACTCAGAATAGTAATCATGATATATTATGTAACAGTTATGTTTTTAATCAAGCGGAAAATTATCAAAGCTTCTGTAGTTAAACCAAAATCGCACAATCTCTTGGAGAATTGAGTAAGGAGATGGACATCAATATGATCCAGGTATTGCAAAGAGAGTTGAAGATACTAAAAAAAGTTAGGAAAGAGTTGAAGGTTGGTTAAAAGTTGCTTGCAGACAAATTATGTGATCTTTGTCTTCGAAAAGAACTTGTTGGCTTTTAGATAGATATATGATACTCTCAATTAATTTAATAAACCCTATCTATTTCTCTTCAGTGCGTGCACTTGGTACTGATATCTTGAGTATCAATAAAAAATTTAAAGAACTCCATTCCCAAAACTGAACGCAGAGTGACACAAAACTAGCTTTCAAACCTATATAAGTCCTATATAATCATTTTACAGAACCTGTCCCAAATAAATGCGAACAATATATGAAGCTTGTACTGAGGTCCACTCCAATCATGGCATTTAACGCCATCTTGCACATAGTGCTCGTAGACATCGTCGGAAGGTGTATGGCTGCGAAAGTTGATATCAGACTCAGAGAATCTGGGTTCGTAAAAGAACTCGTATCTGAACACTCGAATATCCTTACACACTTTGACTTCATACCGGACCACATGGATCATGGAGTCCCCAAACCGAGCTCTGGCAGCTCCTTCTCTGCCTATGTACCGTCGAAGAAGTTGTTAATGGGAGGAGTCCGTTGGAGGAGAGGAGCAGTGAGCTTCCTTACGGATGGGTCAAAGCTTGAGGGAAAGGTTGGTGGAGGGGTTTACTGTAAGGAGCTCTTTATCAGCTTCAGCTGTAGCCTTCCTGACTATTGCAGTGTATTTCAAGCTGAGGTTGCAGCCGTGAAGGTAGCAGGAGATCTACTGATACGGACCGCATTCTGCTTCAGAGTAATGACCATTCAGTCAGATAGTAGAGCGGCAATACTAGCCTTGAACTTAGTGCGTTCAGAGTTGGTCGAGGATTGCCTAATCTCGCTATCAATATCATCGTGTGTCTTTGTGATAAGACTGGTATAGGTGCCAGGCCATAGAGAAATCATAGGAAATTGCAAGCTGATGAGCTAACTGGGCCACCATCGGTTCATGCGCTGTCACAAATGCCTTTTGACCCAAGATCGATGGCAAAGTTCTAGTGAACTCTTTGCCCTCAGTAAGGCTAGCCTCTCCCTAGTTGTGGGACTTTTAACAGACCCTATTGACGTCCTTGTTGTAAGTTTGGGAATCTTACACTTCCTTCTTGACTGTCCCGCGTTTAGGAGGTCAAGACTTAAACACTTGGGAGCGCAAACTTTCACACATCCCCCTGAAATGGCGGGAGTGAAAATTAAACGCTTATATGTACAAATCTGTAGTGGCTACTAAACGTCTTTCTAATTTATAAGTTCGAACACAGGAGTTTTTCTTTTCTATGACTTCACAAAGGATTACATATAGCAGAACGATCTTTGATCAGCCATCTAACCTAACCTTGTGAAGCTTAGGTATATTTCCAAAACTGGAATATCTAGCTTTTGTTCTGATATCACTTGAATATTGTTCTCATGGAAACATGGGTTAATACCGAATAGCGCGACGAAGTTTCTATAGGGTTTTAGACTCCATTTTTGGAACTTCTTCGGGATTTTATATTCAATTAAGGGTGGTTAGACACATAATAGTGATTATCCATTAAATACCCTAACGCTACAGAAACTTCCTGGTTTCAGCCCAAATCCTTTCCGGTTCCAAACCCGATTCCAAATTCTTAAGTAGCCTCTTTTTTTGTCTTTTGCCAAATCTAAATGGCTATTGCTATATTTTATTCGAGATATCACCTTATCATAATCTCCATTTAAAAAATTAGACGAAGATTCATAGTTTTTGATAAGTCCGAATTGCTTCAATCAATCAGCAGCTGAAGAAATTTGTATTTTTTAAGGCTTTAATGTTACGAGAATAGATATACATATGTCCAACAAAATATGTTTATGAGAATTTTTGACTGCTGGATTCTTGACTTTCATGAATTGTTATTTCTTTTTAAATTACCCATAAAAAGCTCTTTGATTTAACTAAACGATTGCGTCAAATATTTTACTGGTAGTATATGTACATATGAGGATGAGGTCATGTGTAGAAGTTTTGCGCAAGTGAGGAAAGTTCTCTGATCGCCATTCACTTGGGAGTGGCCAGAAACGGTCTTTTACATAGGGCTCAAGTAGCTCACGACTTCTGGCCTTAGATCAATTATCCTCTGAGTAGCCAATAAACATCCGTTTGAAGGCGAGCTAAAGTGAGAAGTCAGACCATCCGTCTCTATGGTTGTGCGCTGGGTAAAAACTGCCCCAAAAAAAAGTAAAAGTAGTTGTTAACTCGGCTAAAACCGCTTAAGTGATATCAACGCCAGTAAAGAAGAAGATATGTATATATGAAAGCCCTCAACAGGTTACGATTGCCCTTAATAGAGCATGATGTCCTAAAGGCTGACTAAAATAAAAATCTTGAACAAATTATTATTCCCAACTTTTAAGACTAACTGTAAATACTTATAATAGTATATATGTACTATACTCCTTCACTCTTTAGCAACTTGGTCTTTGGCAGTTGGAAGCAATAACTGTTGCAAGCGAAGGGTAAAAATCATTTTCAATACTTTTGTCTTATTGGACATTACCCTTTCCTTGAATGCATTTATAGAGTACATGTGTAAATATACAAACATACTACATATATGTATAAGTATGGGTATATGTGGGTAAAGTATTCTGCGTTTAGTCTGCTTTATTGTTTATGACCCTTTATTTTGCCCACTTTTTGCCCTCTTTTCTCTACCACTTTTCTGTCATAATAAATTATTGCTTTGTTTTTGCTTTCACCTTATCATTACAACAAAAATATGGCATCTGAAAGCGGAAAATGCTTCATCAACTTTATTTAATTTTTCCTTGCTTACTGTTGTTGGCCCAAAGTGAATTATTAAATGGCTCGGAATGAATGATTTAATGACCCATCAACTGGGCTTGGAAGGGTTGTATAAATATAATGGCGCTTAGGCGCGCTTAGTTGAATAACTTGTAATCGCTGCTCATAACATTTGGCTGTCGAAAAGGTTTGTGCACACATAAATACATTTATATTTACTTATATGTATAGGAAGTTATTAAGCTAATGATTGTAGTGATAACTCAAAGTGATTTCTAAACTGATTTACATATGTATGGATTAGTATGTTTGTTAATAAATTCATATTGCCCAACTGAGCTCGTCTTAGCAGTGATAAGACAATTTGGCTTTAGTAGATACACACTTATGCGCATAAACCTATATATGATTCATATGTATATATATGTATATGTAGGGTTTTATAAAGCAATACCCTCTGTTGTCTGTTTTGAGCACTTGAGCTTTGTCGCAGTGGCTTTCAGTCACGAAATGGTCATAACAATTTTCATATTCCTTGAAGTGAGTGCCAAAATGGACATCACACAAATGACTAGTTTATTGTGTTGGCATTTATGCATTTTGCAGCTAAAGTATATATACCAAGTTACTTACACTAACCGGTATTGGAGAAAAAAATACGTGTACATAAGAGCCAAAAATTATAATCCCGAAATTTTTAAAATTGGTGATTTTTCATATAAGCATAAAAAATGAAAAGAAAAACCGGCAAAAGATCCGAAATTTCTAAATTATAAATTAGCATAAAAAATTTCAAATAAACTTAAAAAAAATTGTTTTACGCTGCTTTTAGTAAAATGATTCAATCCCGAAAATTTTCGGGATCCCGAACTACTTATAACACTTTTTGTATATAAATGTAGAATATTGTAAGTATTTGTTGAACCTGTAATTTATAACAAATTCGGTTCTGATAAAATGTTATGTGTTCTCGTTATTTGAAACTTTTCAAAGCAAGCGAATATACATACATACATACATACATACATATGTACATACATATTTCATAGACTCAATACCGTTTTGTTCTCGAGACTGTAAAAATCTGAATGAAAAATGTTCTTATAACCATACTTGTTCGTCACAGCGCAGCAACAAAACCAATTTTATGACAATAAAAGTTAAATTTAAGATTTCGGGATCCCGAATTTATTTACAAAATACAAATGTTTTTAGAATCCTCCTTCTCAGTAAATGTGCAACACCAAATAAATTTATGAAATTCGAAGAAATTTACGAGACTTCGGGATACCGATTATTTTTCTCTTCAAAATAAATATAAATTTTTTAGAATGATTTTGAAACCTTCTTAGTCAATGTGTAACACCAAATAAATTTATGAAATTCGAAGTAATTTTCCAGATTTCGAGATTACTACTAATCCAATCTGACTTAAGCGATCCGTTATTTACTTAAAAAATATGATAAAATAGTTTGAATTTCGATATAGAAGGTATTATGAATATGCATATATGTAAATAATGAATTTATTATTTTTGAAATTAAAACCAAAAATATATGAAATAATAACACATTTGAATAATGCGCCTAATACAAAAAACCAATATTTGCGAAATTAAGTTCGAAAATTATTATATTTTTTTGGAAAATACTTAATACAAAAAAAATTTCGAAATAAAGTTCGAAAAATCTAACACTTTTTGGAAAATACTAAATACAAAAAAAAGTTAAAATAAGTTTGGAAAATTTTGTACTGTTTAAAAAATACTTAAGCAAAAAAAATTTTTTCGAAATAATTTTCGAAAAATATTATATTTTTTGGTAAATACTTAATATAAAAAAAAAATTCGAGATTGAATTCGAAAAATGTGACACTTTTTGGAAAACAATATTTGCGAAATTAAGTTCGAAAATTATTATATTTTTTTGGAAAATACTTAATACAAAAAAAAATTTAAAATGAGTTCGTAAAATTTTATACTATTTAAAAAATACTTAATGAAAAGAAAATATTTTAGAAATAAATATCGAAAAATATTGTTTTTTGGTAAATACTTAATACAAAGAAAAATTCGAAATTAAATTCGAAAAGTGTGACACCTTTTGAAAAATACTAAATAATAAAAATACTAATAATAAAAAAATCGAAAATAAATTCAAAAAATGCTATACGTTTTAAACAGGAATTTGCATAGGAAACAATTTTTCTGAATAAATACGTTAATAATAAAAAAAATTTAATGTTATCTTGAAAAAAGATATTTTCGAACTTAAATACGAAATTGCAAAACTGAAGGAAACATGTTTATTACATCGTAATAGTTCTTCGATGATGTATAAACCACAAATAAATCAAAATAAATCGTCTACATCACAATATTTTTCAGAAATTCAATTTACAGAAATTCTTTTGAAAATAGAAAAAAATATCATGACGCAACTTTTTAGCTCAAACTAATTCGCAACCCACCCTAATGTGTGAATTAAAGCTTTACACTCATTCATAACGTGCTATCAAAGAGCAGCGTAGTTAACGCGAAATTGCAAACGTCAACAGTTTTGTCCGTTATGTTCCATCTTACTAACTCAACTCTGGTTGATTTGCCCCACCCAACACCCTGAAACTTAATACCATTTTCCTTGAATGTCATTGCCGTGATTTCTAACGTCCGTTCCAACTTTTGCATTCCACTCTCTGCTCCCCTGGGGGAAATCACAATCACAATCGCAATGGCAATCAAATTGTTATGTCCTTAGAGCGCACATGCTAGCAATGGACACTGCGTCGAGCTAGTCAAATCGCGTGGAGTTTTGTCAAGTCGAGTGGTGTCATAAATGTGAATGAAAATATCTTTTGTATATAATTTTATGCATTTTTCGTGTTATGGCTTAGATGGAAATTGCATTTATGTCAATGGCCGTGCAATGTTGGTTTTTACATTCATAACCATCAACGGTAATTTACACGTTTCGCATATACTCTTGGCTTTCTGTTTTGTTTTTACGAACAGTTCTTTGTGCTTTTCGTTATCATTCGGTAATTTCTGGAATTCTGATTCTGTATGTGGTTGAATTAATTTAATCTGGTATATTTATATAAACAAAAATATAAAAACAATAAAATTTGATTGAAAATGAGAGATTTATAAGTTCATACCATACCAAACGCAGGGGTGATATTTCGCTTTAGAGAACTACTATTTAGTCAATGGACAGCCTCGAGAACGTGGTTAGCCACCTTGAGACCTAACGTTCATTATTGAGTAATATTCGACCTATAGACCACGTCCAGCACGCATGGAAGAAAATATAGCAGCCGTAGCTAAGAGTACACGAAGACCGTGGAGAGTAGATTCGGTGCCGTTGACAGCAACTCGATCAAACGTATGGAACGCGTGGCGCATTTTACGTCGAGATCTGAAATTAAAATCGTAAAAATGCAAGAGCTGAAGCCGCTTGATCTTCCAAATCGACATAGCTTCGCTCTATGAGCTCTTGAAAAGTTCCAAGAAGATTCCACGTTTTAACCCAAATTTTCGTTCAGCGATAAGGCCCACTTCTAGCTCAATGGATGCGTAAACGAACAAAATTTCCGTATTTGGGACGAAAAGCAACCTGAAGAGATTCAAGAGCTTCCATTTCAGCCAGAAAAAAGAACGGTTTGGTGTGGTTTGTGGGCCAGTGGAACCATCGTGATCGTGTTCTTGGCGACATTTCGTTTCAACAAGACGGCGCCACTTTCCATATATCGCATCAATCAATGGTTTTATTGTGAAAACGCTCCGGTCAGCAGATAACTTCAGATTTTGAACCCGTCGATTGACCACCAAGGTCGTATGATATCACACCGTTAGATTTTGTTCTTTGAAGAAACGAGGCCGCAGGACCGACTCTCCACGGATAATATTTTTTTCTGCAGGCGCACTACAAAAATATTACTTAATGCCATTCCGTACATAACGTCTAAGAATATTGTCGGCTGGTGCATTGCAGTGAATTGCGCTCTAATCTTCGGAGAAGTTGGGCCTCTGAAAGGGCCGAACGAGGAGACACCAAAATTCTTTCCTTCAACTGTATACCGAAAACTTGCATCACTGCGTCGCTGAGGCTACTTGTGGCTGCAAAGCCGACGAGCTAGCCAGATGTGGCATCTTTTTCGCACTGGACCTACGAAGCTCGCGCTCATGTAGCAGACAATGGTGAGGACTCGATTTTGTGCGACATCAGGAACTTTTTGTTTTATAGAAGAACGCAGGAAAACTACTGAACTACTTGCCTAACAAGGTTCATCTTGTCACGCTAGTACGGTTCTTACTGGATATTGTCTAATAGGCATTCATGCGGCAAGACTACAAATTCTGACGGAGGCAAGTTTTATGGGTGAGAATGAGTTGGAAACAGTCAGGTACTTGCTATTGCATTGCCCAGCCTTCACATGACTGACGCTGAAACATATCGGCGGTCTTACTTTCGGCGAACCAGGAGACATAACCGAAACTGACATTAGCCGTCTCAACAACTTTATGATAGGCTCAAATCGCTTTTCGATTATTATTCGCTTGTCGATTTGTAAGGCTCTATGGTCCGTTATGTAGGATTTTTAGGTATCACAACAGTCCAGAGTTATAAGCTGTCCAAGTGAGTTCCCTGTTTGGATCGATCTCTTCACCAAATACAACCACAACAAAACACCATCGACTGAGCATTATAAGTTGAACCGTTAAGAAGGTCCTAAAAGTGCTTCGAAATCTGCAATACTCGGAAAATTTAGGGTTCATTTTAGTATTGAGAGACCGCAAATTAAATTGACTGAATTGAAGGCGTCCACAAGCGTATGTATATAAATGTGAATGCAACCACACGTCAAATGACAGGACGCAAGCACCTCATCCACACATCGACTACAAACTATAAACTGTATGCTACTGCTTCGTTTCTGCCAACTTCGCATCCGGCTAGTTTGCATTCGACATTTCGCCTTTTGTCGATCAAATTTACGAGAATATGTTTGCGTTTAATCTGATTTTTTATTTTATTAAAATTTAACAAGACTGCCATAAATCTTCGCTAAAAAGCGCAGCAGCCACCGGCCGAGCAGCAACCGAACAAAACAACAGAAATGCGGCGAGAACGGACGAGATGAGCAAAAGATCGAAACAACCTAAACGAGACAACAACACAACCAAAAGCAGACAGACAAAGCAAGCGGCAGTGGGAAAAAAGAAAAAATGCAAGCACGTATGTGTGTGTGTGAGTGTGTGCGAAGGAGCTTTGCTAAATTGCAGCAAAGTGAAATTGATCCAGTTGTGCGCGCATAACTGTCCGGCTGGCTGATGGTGTATGCTGGATGTTGGCTTGTTGCGACCACAACTCTGCTGCTGCCGCTTGATGTTGACGACTCGGCTGGTGGCGCAAATAGACTACACGGACGGACAGACGCACCGCACAGAGTTGCGTATGCAACGGTTCATTAGGTTTGCTGGTGGTGCTTGATTGGAGGCAGTGAGCCAGGGACGAAAGCGACGTTAAATCCATATCGAACACTAAACTATATATCATTGTATGTGTATGTGTGTGAGTGTGTGTCAACAACCATGTATGTGCTAGAAAGCCTTCGAAGGTCTCCAAATATATGGACGCATGGCTGACACCCGCTCAGCTCTGGCGTTTTGACTAACTGCCACCTCGTCACTATCGTCATCATCATCAGCATCTTCAACTTGTTCATCATCAGCCTTATCATCATTAGTACCTTGCTCAAGAATAGCAACTAAAAAGCTCCTCTGGATAGGAGCAACGTCTCTGCTGCTACATATTTAGTGATCGTCATCGCATCACCATCGTCATCATCATCAGCAACAATAGGCGAAATATCATCGAAAACCATAAAAACTGACAGCACAAAAAGAGGTGTTGACACATTGATTTATCTGGCATGCTACTGTGCGTTCACAAGCCCATACAAACACTTATACACGTGTGCGCAAATATTTATATGTCTTTTTGTGTAGTTGTATTTGCTCGCATTCAAACATTGTGGCACTCAGCCGGCCAGCCGACCTGTTGTCCACTAGTTTCCAGCAATCAGCAGCCGGCAGCCGGCGTCCGGCAAATCCATAAACCCAACCAACGTCCAACCAATCGACCGTCCAGTTTGCCAAGCAGCAGCCAACCGGCTGTCCAAATTGTATTGATGAATAGCAGCGCGCCTGCGCATGCGCACAATTTGGCGACTCGCGCGCTCAATACGCAAAATGCAAAAACGACGCGCGTCCAGCAATAAGCCCACAACAACAAGCACCGGAGTGTGTGTTGTTGTTGCCTTGTTGTTACCATTTGATATGTGTTCGAAGTAATATCATAACCATAAGCACAACGACACAATGGTCAAAACGATCAAAAGGCGTTCAGTTTCACTCTGGCGACGATTATAGATATACAGGGTGCTCCAACTTTATTTTTCGTTTATAAATTTTGAAAAGCTGGTCCATTGAAAAGTCCGCGGTCTACCATGGTAGGATAGTCCTCTTCATTAGTCGAACGTTTTTTGAGAGCGAGCATTTTTTGAGAGCTGAGAGCAGGACAAAGTAGCTTGCGGCCTGATCTGGAGAATACGGTGGAGGCGTAAGCAATTCAAAGCCCAATTCATACATTTTTACCATTGTTTTCACTGACTTGCGACACGGTGCATTGTCTCGGTGAAACAGCACTTTCTTTTTCATCCTTCAAACGATCCAATAACTCCGTGTAATAGTCGCTCCTGATGACCATTTATTTATTAGGCGGTCAATAACAATTATTCCATGCACATCCCAAATTACAGACGCCAAAACTTGACAGCCGAAAGTTGCGTTTTTCCACGATTTGGAGCGTGTTCAAAGTATGCAGTTCACTCGGATGACTATCGACTGGACTTAGAAGTGAAATTATGGAATCCAGTATCACACATCGACGCGAAACCTAGGGTTCGTGTGTTTAATCGCTGGAAACTGCAAAGCCGATGTTCTAAGAAGTCGGGGCATCCTTACCATGCTTACATAGAAGTGGAAACGAGTCTCATCTCCGTTGCCATCTTGTGCGCTAGTACTTGACCTGTAGAATTCGCGTGCGCCTAACATTCTTTGTTCGATAAGATCAGCTCCAGTGCGACTATGAGAAGTCATACCTGCGTCGAACCAAGAAACATTCGCAACTGTTATTGGCCGGCTAAAAGCTTTTTATCGATACATGGTGGTCATTGTGGTACATTTTTATAGGAGTTCTAGGTATTACAACGGACTGGCATTATAAGTGTCCAAATGACAACCCTTTTAGGATCACCCATTTAATCCAAACTAACCTGACAGAGATCATTTGAAATATTGAATCCCATAAAAATCGTCCTCCAGTTGGTTTCAATAAGATCTTGAGCTATGTCAAACACCGATTCAAAGTATTAAGCTTCTGCAGAAAGGAAAGAGATGGTATTGACTGCTCAGCTACTAAAAACTCCGAATACGGCTTCACTAACCTCCATTCATTTCAACAGAAATTTATAAACCAGCAATTATCGTAACATTCATAATGCGCACCATGTATAAGTATATATGTATAAGTGTGTATTTCATATCTACTCTGCTTTTCATCAATTCATTTACTTCTTTATGTTCTGAGAACTTTGAGTTAGCGAAATTTCGTTTTATTAAATTTTATGATTCTTTCCCTATTGTAAAGCAAAGCTTTCTTGAAGGAAATGGAACTTGTGTGATTTACTTTTTCAGAATGATAGGTAAATATAGATAAAAGAACAAGGGAGAAGGTAAAAGAGCGACAGTCAAAAATGCAAAAGAGAAGAACCAGAACAACTAATGCGAAGAACTTATATGAAATAAGATCCACACTTCAACCACGTATTTGGGTTATGAAAAGTAAAGCAGTTCTTAGGCAGGAGTGTTCAAAATATGCGAAACGGATGACTGAAGACACATTTGCAAGCATCACGATATCCCTATTTTCGATTACTCGTTCAAGCAGTTCGATTGGTATCTCCCAATGACAAGCGTGATGTTTCCAAGGCCTGAATCGGAGAAAGATTGTCAACCGACAGGTCCAAAACATGAAACTATCTGCCCACCGAAGTGTTCTCTCAATAAATCCTTTGATTGATGCAAAGTGAAGGAAGTGCCGCCGGTTTATTAAAACGAAATGTCGCCGAGATTACGATATTCAATTTCAGGCAGCAAACAGTCGGTTATCATGGCGCGAAAACGATCACCATTGACGGTTACGCACTCACCGGCATCATTTTTGTGGAAATATGGATCGATGATTCCACTGGCCAACAAACTACACCAAACCGTTGTTTTTTCTGGATAAAATGGTAGCTCTTAAATCTCTTCGGGTTGTTCTTCGTCCCAAATACAGCAATTTTACTTGCAAATGGGCCTCGTCGCCGAACAAAGTTTGGCTCGAAAACCTCAGATCTCCTTCGATATTTTCAGGAGCTCATAGAGCAAAGCGATGTTGATTGATCTCTACGCAAAATGCGTCAAATCGTTCCAATTGTCAGTCTGAGTTGAATTGAAAAAGAACACAAAAACTGGTGGAATTTGCAAGGCACTGAGGTTAATAAGATTATTTAGGCAACCAGTGTGCTCTGGAGAAGACGCCCAATACAGATACAAAAGCTCTTCTTAATTATGGTCATATCGAATGCACCTGAAATAAAGAGTGGCAGATCAACTAAGATCATCTTCACCTTCCTTCTAAGCCATTTAAAAGTAAACCTTGGTTTTTAATATTTCAAGATCATATAAGAATAAAAAACAACAAAAACACCAAAATATTAAAAAAAAATATCAGCGAAAAGACAGATTATTCAACAACTTGTGTCGGAGTAAGAAAACGAACACAACAACCAAGAGTATGGCTAGCAGAAAGCAACCACATACAACAAAATAAAATTGCAGCGATTTGTGAACTTTCAGACAAACCAAAAAAAAAGACAAAATTGTGTCTTCCCAAATTATTTGTGGATTTTTGGTTTAAATCGCATCAAGAAAGTAAGCCAAAACGAGCTGATAAAAATTGGTCGCCATCGCAGCCGAAGTATAAATGCAATATATATTTCTGTTTTGGCGATGGAGAAATGCGATATGTTGTTGCAACAACGACCGCTTTCGAACGCAACTCATTGGTCACACGCGATTACACACACACACGTGCGTGAATAAACAGCGCAGCTTGACAAAAGTTGCCAATTTAAAAATTCCAAATAAAATATAAATTGACCAAATTAATATTGGTGGGGACAGCACAATTCTGGGAGAAAAATGCGCGAGCAGCCCGTTGATCCGCCAAGATCCGAGCTGGTCACAGGTCGCAAATCTGCACTGCATTTGTGTGTTTGCTTGTGCTTGTGTGTGCGTTCGTTGAGCAGATGAATTATAAAATTTATTTCGCGCACCTTTTTTTCTGATTTTTTTCTCCCTTGTTTCATTGCTTTTATTATTGGTTTTGTACTTTTGCGGAAATACCTATGTGTTTTTGTTTTTATTGGTTTTAGTGTTGCAAAAACAACTGCGAATGTTTTGACAATGCTGAGCTTAAGTGCTATTGAACACTTTAATCTTAATAATGGTCGCTCATGACATCTTTTCACCGAAAAATAAAAAAAAAAATATATATATTTAATTTCTTCTGTGATGGACTTTGTTTTGACTTGCGGATGAATGATGGATTGCGGACTTTTTTTCATTTATTAAAATTTATTTTTATTCTCTTCAAGTTATTCTGGAGTTAGGTTTTTTGTGGAATTCTTCGGTGAGGTGAAAAAATTATTATTAATTGTGGAGTCTTTATAATAAAGCATTGAATAATTATGTGAAAGGATCCCAAGCTCAATACCAAATCTTAGTCCCCCAACTGAACAATAACTTAGATTTATATTTCCCATCTCGCTTTGCGACCAAAATGACATTCTTGGAGAGACACGTCACAACTATTCAACAAAAGTTCTTTTAAATATTTCAACACTTGATCTCTCTCTCTCTCTCTCTCTCTCAAAATTAAGCCGAAAGGTGAAATTCATTATTATGTTCTAGAGAGGTTTTGGTCTTTTTCAGAGACCGGACTTAATATATGTAGCTCGGCAATCTATACCCAAATTATTCTTTAACGTTTGAAGATGCCATACATAAGTATTATATTGGCCACATACAGAGATCGACTATTTTCTGAATCTTAAAATACATACGTAAAAAGTAACGCATATAACAGGGTTTTTCAATAGGGACGCTACAAAACTAGGCCGATAGGGACAGCAAACGACGTCATATTTTTTCCCGATCTTTTGACATTTCTCTTCAGTAAGGTTTGCCATTTTATCATGGAAATATATACAATCCAACAACGATTCGAAATTATAAAAATTTACTACCCAATTTCGGTGTCAGTGGCCCCAACTTCAACTTCGGATTTTCATCGAAAAATCATCTTCAGTCTCATTTCTGGCTGAATAGCTAAATGGCTTCCTCAATAAGCAAAGTATGCATGATTGGTCAATCAGCAATCCACACGTACTCCATGAGTCACCATTGCATTCCGAAAAAATTACGTCTTCATGCGGTTGATGGGTAGGCGGCGGCATTGGGCCGTACTTCTTCCGTGATGATCAAGATCGCACGTTAACGTAAATGGGAATCGCTACCCCTCTATGATAACCGAATATTTTTGGCCCGATTTGGATGATATGGACTTCGACAAGATGTGGTTCTAACAGGACGGCACCAAAAACCGCACAGCTAATGTCACCATCGATTTATTGAAAACGAAGCTTGGTGAACGTATTATCTCACGAAATTGCCCATTCGATTGGCCATCTCGGTCGTGCGATTTGACGCCGTTAGACTATTATCTAAGGGGCTGCGTCAAATCTATGGTCGATGCCAACAATCTCGCGAATATTGATGAACTTTGTACGAATTTTGAAAGTGAAATTGCAGCAGTAACCGCCGTTTTATGCTATAAAACCGTCGAAAATTGGGTTCAGCGTCTGGACTTCTGCAAGCGTGCCCGTGGTGGCCATGCAAAAGAAATCAAGTTCCATACATAATTGCATCGAAGGTACTTTTATGGCGATAAAGAATTTCATTGATAACCTAAATCCTTTTTTGTAGCGCTCTACCCCGTTACGACGAAATATTCCCCATTTGTGAATCAAGTTCTGGATCACTCTATAGAACTGGTGCCCACTGGGACTGTTTACATAAGCAAAGAGGATTGTATAGGAGAACCAATTGTCGACCGTCACTGAGGTCTGTGAATTTTAAAAGAAAGACGAAGGAAAGAAGGTTATATGAACCATGAGTTGCTAAGGAATTAGAGCCTGTCAAAAAGTTCACATGTGAAACAAATTATAAAAGCGCTTAATCGACTAATTTCTGAACGCTGCAAAGAACTGTAGTCCAGATAAGACCAAACACCAAACAAAGCCCACTGGATAAACAGCATTGCATCAAGGATCAAGAGTAGTCAATTGCCTCCATATGCGGATACTCAGAAAAACTTTGAGATTCTATCAGACTGTCCCTCCTTTTGGTGTCATTTCATTTGAAGACGATTCCTCGATAGCCTAAAACATTGGTTATGATTTGGAGTCGTTTCGTGGGTATCCGTAGCCCTAAATTCCGTCACGGAAAAGCTTTTTCCATGCATATAGTCTGGCATTCAGTCATAAATTTGCACAAGTTGGATGATAGTTAAAGGTCGGAAATGAAGAAAACAGTAGTATTCCTTTTTTCAAATTATTTGCTAGAGATGCAACGTCGAGTAATTTCTGACTTGTTATAACAAAAATTTTGGTAGATTAGCTTAGGTCAGATTAAAAAGTCCATCTTAAGAGGGATCTTACTTGGACAGCTTAGAATATCGGTCTATCATGTTACCTAAAACTCATATATAGTGGATCGTAGGATTATTACAAATTGACTAAGAACTAAGAGTCTATCACAAATTTGTTTAAACGGTTAATGTCAGTTTCGTCAATGTTTTTTGGCTAGTCAAAAGCAAGGCTGTCACTATAGTTCAATCTCAGTCTTGCAAATGCTGGAAAAGGTAAGACCAAATGCCTGGATGTTTCCTTCCCTACCTAACAATTTTGGCAACTTTCTGCCGTCAAGATTTTTAAACTTACAGCATGAATGCCTATTGTCCAGAATAAACTACTATAATTGCGACGGAATGAACTTTGCAAGTGGGTATAAAGCAGTAAAATCTAATAATCTTTTCGAAGGCTCCATATAAGTTTTTTTAAAACTGTGGGAGTAGCTAATGAAATTCTGGGGCGTCACTAGTTCAAATCCATCTTATTTTTGTTATCGGTTGTACTCGAGAAATGAGTACCCACTGCTCAAACACAGCTCTTTTCAACCCGCAAAAAACAGTAAAAATCTGTCAAATCATCGCTTAGCTCAAAGTGATCCCCAGCCGCATAGCTCACATTAAAGCATTTATCAACCAATTTGACAACAAAATGGAATGCCTGTGATACCACTGAAAATCGAAATATCCCACAAAACGAGAAAAGAGAGCATAATCGTGCACGATATGGAGCGTTAAAGCAAGAATATTACGAAAGCCCAAATACACAAAAAACAACCGCTTAAAAACAGAAATAACTTGAAAATTGTAACAAATCATTGTCACAATTTGGAAACGTTTATGAACCATATTTTCTCTTTCTTGAGCCGTCAACACCTATCAAACCAGGCAAAAACAAAAACCAAGAAAAAAACTAATTGGTAAAATGTACTTGAGACAAACTTCAGTCATATAAAAAGCTCGAAATATCAAAGCATCGGCACGAGAAAGTCCAAAAAGAAGAACGCCACAAAACTGTCAAATAAAAAGTGTTGACCCTTTTTTGCTCGAAGCGATTGTCACCGCTTTTGAGACGCCGCTAAGAGCACGGTCCGCTTGATCAACGCATTGAGCTGCTGTCCGACTAATTTTGGCATAAACGCTTGCGTTTAAAGCTCATTTATGAATGCGTAAGTGAAGTGTGTGCGTAAAGTGCGATCAACTGTAGGCTTGAGCTCGAACTCCAACGAGCCAATGAGCGGTTTAACGCACATGCGCGCTGTCATCCGCAAGAATTGCGATTAAAATGATTAATGTCGGCGCGGCGTCCAATGTTAATTGTCGCGCTGTGCTGTGTGTGGACAACGGTGAGGGCAAACAGAAGCGGCCAACTTCACGTTGTTGGTCTCGTCTTTTATTTGGGTTGTGCGATGGGCCGCAAAAGTGTACGGTATGCCGTTAGTCGGCACTTGACTACATTATAATTACTTGCTTGGCGTATTATGCTTGTGAGCAGCGCTGACATTAAGAAGTTATTTACATAAATTTGTTGTGATGCGTGTAATGAGCTGATGAGCTTCGGTTGCCGAGGGAACGGTCTTTTTAACTGCGTTTTGGATTGTTATCAAATGGTGTTAATCAGTTTATTTTTATTGTAATGATATGATTACCCAGTAAGACTAGCAAATCTGAGAAAGCAGTGCTAACACCATACTCTTGTAGAAGCCCCAGAAGGGATCTAGTGACTGATGCCTAGCGCTTACTGAAATTGTGAAGATAACCATTCTCCAGCCCACTGAATGGCAATGAAAGGAGAACACAGCAGATTGTGAGCCCGATTCCTCAATCGATGACCATGAAGACGTTCGAATAGCGATTACCCGTCTGAAGAGCAACAAACTGGCGGGGCCGATGGATTGCCGGCCGAAGATTGGTATTTAAGTGTGCTCTGCCAAATCCACAAAAAGAGAGACCCCACAACCAGTGCCAACTACCGTGGGATAAGAGTGTGTAGTGTGGCAATATCAGAATCGAGTTTTGGATCACTCTGTCGAAGTAGTGCCTACTAGGGCTAGTTACACAAGCAAAAAGAGTAAGATAGGAGCACCAACTGTCGACTGTCACAGAGTCCAGTGTATTTCCAAGAAAAGGCGATACGAAGTTGGCTAAAGTAAGACGGTTTACGGAATCATGTGCTCTAGCTCCTAAAACTTCCAGCTACTAATAGCGTCAGTCAGAAAGACCGCTTGATTTTAAAAGGACGTAATTTCCATCGATATGGAGTTCCTAAAAACTCTAATAGATCTCTCATAAAGTTCAAGAATCTATAAAATAAAGAAAAAAAATTTCCATTCCCGATCTATAATCCAAAATTGTCTTCGAATATAAATGCAAGTATATTACCACCTCGAATAAGAATATTATTGTAAGAATTATCCCTTCTATTTGGAAGTATTATTCTACTATTTAAATTTAAAAGAAATAGTTTCTTACAAACCAGGAAATATTTGGTTCCCTTTTACCTAGAAGTAGGAGATTATGGGTCTGTCCACCATCAACACCATCCAAAAATAACTTTTGGGTATACGCTCAGTTGCTAATATTCCAAGACCTGTGTGAGTAACCTGGGACCAATAAGCTTCATTGCTTCAAACAACCTATAAATTATATGGCCTGCCAACTCGTCTGCTTTTGTGTTTCCTTCTATCTCTATCTAGATGATATTAACCGAGTTACTACCTGAGTCTAGTTATTGCCAACTGGCATAACCTTACGCAATGGACTTATATTATCAGCGCTACGTTTAATTAAATATCACTTAACAGTTATGACCAATTAGTTCCAATGGAAAGTAAGTTTGGAGCTACTCTTTCCTGCTTTACTTTTTTTTAATTGGGTCGAGGAAGCGCATCTGGAAAAAATGAGGAAAATGGTGGGGTTTATCAGATGAAATTTACCTCTGTTATCTCACATTCGGGTTCTTGGTAGAGTGTAACTTATAGAGTAAGTTAAGGCAGCTCTCCTTCAGTGGTTAACAATCATAATAGATATAAAAGACCTGATGAAGTGTTGAGTACTATTGAGTAATGAATCTAATTACTTATTAAGTTCATCTTTTTGGGGGCATTCTTTCGTCCAATCAACTGTCTGTCATTTGTCTATTCTGCATAAAAAAGAAGGTTCTTCCCCGATAGAAGAAGCCTTGGTTAAGTTAACCAGAACTAAACTGACAGATGGTTGCTAACCAAACATTGAGAAAGCGGCACTTGTGGCGAATGGCACGCGTGATGCTATGCTGCAAGGCCTGAATCGAAGCGGGATTGATCGCATTGACTTCATATGATATCACGATCTTGGTGGCGAATAGACTGGCTCAAAACGTGACATTATCTGCTCACCGAAATGTTCTCTCAATAAATTCATTGGATGACGCGATGAGTGGAAAGTGGCGAGATCACGAGCTTAAATTTCAAGCAGTCGGTTATCATGGCGTGATAACGATCGCCATTGACGAAGAAATATTGACCAGCCCATAAATTACACCAATCGTTGTCTTTTTTGGATGAAATGGCAGCTCTTGATTCTTTTCTGGTTTCCCTTCGTCCCAAGTGCGGCAATTTTGCTTATCTACATACCCATTGATCCAGAAAGGGTCACCAGAGCTGAACAAAATTTGGCTCGAAAACGTCAGATCCAGACTTATAGATGGCTTTGTACGCTTTGAATTTAATACCTCGACATAAAATGCGCCAACTCTTGCCATAAGACAGTCCAAGTAGTTGCGAACGGCGCCAATTCTCAACGGTCTTCGTGTACACTGTCAGCTACGACTGCTATATTTTCTTAACTGAGTGGTGGACATGATCTATTCGATAGAATATTATCCAAGAATGAATGCTAGCTCTTTTCTAAATGAAAATGTACCAAATGTGCTTTCGAGTTTCCTACAGGGTTCACAAGCGTATTTGGCATAGTACGCACGAAAAAGTAATGCTGATGTATTTTTGATTAAAAATTATGTAGTATGTTAAGAATGTTTTTTTTCGGATCTCACTTCGAGATTTTTCAACATTTTAGTAATTTAAAATTTAAATAATTTCTTTCTGCTGCCTCAGTCATTTCTTGCATGAAATTTACATGTCGCCAATCAGGCATTGGACATCGCTCGCGCGCTTACGAACGGAAGTCATGTGTGTTTGTCGCTGATCTTCGCTTTGGATACGCGCAAAGTTGCGGTGAATGACTGCCATCGGACACAGCGCTGACTAACTCGACCGCTTAGCGCACTGAATGGCCGGCCAACCAAAGTCTATGAGCCAATGAGTGCGTACATGTGTGTGTGTGTATGTGTTAATAAGCAACAAATTTTCGTGATTTTCAAGTGCGTACTGTAAAATGTGTAAGCACGCGTGCGCTTTCATGTTTTCTTGTTCGAGATTTATTAATGGCGATTATTACAGGCGTAATAAGTGGACATAAGTGCCGGTGTGCATACATATGTACGTACAAATTTTGTGTGCAAGGAAATGAGTGTCACAGCTTATGATTGAAATATGTTTGAGTGTGTAAGAGATTATAATTTTGCAACGTCCGTGATGGTTTTTAATGGGACGGGCGAAAGGTTAGTGGGTAAATCGTTCCTACTTCAACCGTAAAATAAACTTTGTATTTATACCAAAGCAACGGTAATCCTCTTCATTTGTCTAAACAATATATATTATGAAGGTCAGATGCATGATGCTCTAAATTTGACTCACAGCACCAACTTTTAATATTTGGAGGCACATTAGCTTAGAAGCTCTTACATTTTCCTTTTGATATTCAATAAGCCTTCAGGACAAAAATCTTCAGTTATTTCGATTTTCAAACTAAGATCCTTCTCTGATCTTCTAACGGAAAAGTTCGAGAAGTTATGGAATAGGAAGACCTTCAGGGCTGTTTCGACTTAAAATAATCCTTAGATAGTTTCATAGAACACTGCTGAAATAACAATTCTTGATTGGGTCAAAACCCGGACCTGTTTTGGTAATAATATATGAGAGTGACGTGATGTGGTATACCTAACTCTACAGACTACTTTGTGAGAAAATCAAACCAATCGTAATCAGTCCGACATTGGGTGCACTTATTATTTCTACTGTCACTCACTCGGACCAATGTTGAGAAACATTTGGCTACAATTGAACAATTTCAATCACCACTTATTCAATATTAAATAAGACACATTTTTTGTCAGGTTATGAATTTCTGAAACCATATTCCATCTTTTCATTTTTTCTAAGTTTCTAATCAGAAACACAGGAAACAAGAGTATAAGCCATGTGTGAAAGTTCACGCAAGTGAGGAAAGTTCTCTGAACACCATTTACTTGGGAGGGGTCAGAAACGATTATTTTACATATGGCTCAAGCACAGTTCACGACTTCCTGTCTTAGGACAAGTATCCTCTAGGTAGCCCAAAAACAACCTTTTGTAGGCGAGCTGAAGAGTGAAGGCGACACATCCGTTTCCAAGGTTGTGTGGTGGTGTTGGAACCCGCCACGTAAAAAAACACCCCCAAAGAAGAGAGCTAATCAGCTGCATTTATGCCGCTACGTCTGAATTTGGTATCACCATAAAACTAATACGGCTGTGGAAACTGTTGTCGAGCAATACCAAAAGCTCCGTCAGGATCGGGATGGACCTCTCCGAGCCGTTCGATACGAAACGAATTTTCACATAAAGCGATTTCTTCTCATGGGACTTCTTTAATCTACTCCTTGAGGAAATAATTCAAGCTGCAGATCTGGATAGAAAAGATACAATCTTCTACAAGAGGGTACAATTGCTTTTAACTTTAGGGGGGGATCTCTTCGCAGTTCGCCCCCGTGGATCCGCCCCTGCACAGTCAGTGGGGCACGCTATAGAATCTTGATTAATGACTTTTGCAAGCTTGAACTAGGGGACGTTGACGTATTGAATCTTTGGTTCCAACAAGATCGCGACACATGACATTCTGCAACGAAACAATCAATTAATTGAAGGAAACTTTTAGTGAGCGCATTTTCTTCCGCCATGGGACTGTGGCTAGACTAACAGGGCTAGACTATTCGTTGTGGAGTTATTTGAAGTGACTATTGACGCCTGAGAAGAGTAGACTTAGCGCGTTAGGGCTTCAATGGCTGCAAACTTTTTTCATTAGTCTCTTTATTGACAGGACAAAGTGAAAAAAATAAAGCAGTCCGAGCTGAGAGTATTCACGAAGCCGTGAAGAGTCGATTCGGCGCCTTTTGCAGCAACACGAATTGACGTATGAAACGACTTGGCGCATTTTATGTCAAGATCTTGAACTTATAGCGTACAAAATACAGCTTGTACACGAATTGAAGCCGCTGACCTTCCCAAGCGATAGCGTCTCCCTCTATGGGCTTTTGAAAAGCTCCAAGAAGATTCGACATTTTCTAATCAAATTTTGTTCAGCGATGATGATGATTCTGACCGAATGGGTATGTAAACACGCAAAATTGCCACATTTGGAATTGCTATTGAAAACAGTTTTTTTGGCTGAAGGAGAGTCTTCGTCACATTATAGAGTAATATCTGTCACCAAAACAAAGTCAAACCTTGAACGCACTCTGTTAGAGATTATTAGATATTTGACAAAAACTTTGCCACAACTTTAGACTTTTTTCTCTGTATATACTTATGTACGTATATACCTATGTATGTATGTAGGTATATGTCGCAAATTGTAAACGGAGTCATCATGTCTGGTGTCTTCGCTGACGCAAACGGCGTTTTAGACAATTGGCCATTTTGCGCGAGTTGGCAATTTGGCGACCATCAACACTTCACGTTTTTCGCATGAATTTGCACTTTTCTTAGAAACTTCATTGAATTTTAGTTATTTTTCACAAAATCGCACACGTGTATGACACAATTATTGGGGAGTGAGCAATTGTTTTGCTGAACCACATCTGTTTTTGGAGCGTGGCGCATGTGCTTGGAAATAGTTTCGGTGTGAATGACTGACCCACTTACAATCGCTGCACACTCCGTTATTGAAATGTGTGGCATTTTTTATTGCAGTGATAAGCGTTTTGAGGAATGCAGTTGTCTTTCATATTGTTCTATATATATTTATATTTTTCTATATACTTACATACATATGTATATCGATTTTGTCGAACAAATAAGTATTGAAGATACTCCGCGTTCTGAAAAAAATAGAGATTTGGTTAACATGAATTGTAGTTGTAGAAAATAATCTGAAAAATATCGATGTTTATGGAAAATTTAACAAATTTCGGCAAAAGAGTGGTAAGAGTAGTAAACATTCAGACTCTAAATCTTTATTTTCTTCTTTTACTAAGACTTTACTTACTAATACTAGTTCCCTATTGTAATACGAGCTGCGGGGCAAAGAAGACAAGGCGCAATTTTCTGCGGGCTACGCTGATGATTTCAAACCTAAATTCTATAGAGTTGACCCTCTAGAGTTAGCTAGAAAAGTAGTTTAGAGAAAGCGCCCGGAGGCAACACTGCAGCGGATGGGGAGCATCCATCTGCAACCAGCTAATATGGAAGCTTTTATGGAAGCCTAATATCGAGGAGAGAACAAAAAAGACATTGATTGCCTTATACTACAGCAGAGGAGTCATTAGCAAAGGGTGGGGCCATCACCGTAAGTAGTCTTCTGGCTCTACGACACCTTATTCAAGGCTATTATGTTCTCTGGCTTTTTGTGTCTTGAAGGGCACAAGAATATACCACAATTTCAAGGCAGTTCGAGAGCGTTCAATGAGCGGTACTTTTCAGAATGTGTGGAGCACTAAGGTTCACACCCACCCTGGCACTTAATGCTATTTTGCAGATAACCTCCATATATATCGCCAGAAGGTGTATGGTCGCGAAAGTTGCTATCAAACTCAGAGAATCCGGGTTTCATGTATGAATACTCGAAAATCGTCACACACTTTGTCTTTAAACCGAATCTTTTCGATCACGAATTCACCAAACTCTATCGGCTTTTTCTCTGCCAAATATCTGCGAGGAAGAGGTGGGTGGGTAGAGGGCGTTAAAGTAAGCTTCTAAACTGCTGGTTCTAAGCTAGGAGGAGAGTTGGTGGAGAGGCATATTATCAAAAACTCTCCAACAACTTCCGTTTCAGGCGTCTTAACTATTGCGGTGTTTTTCAAGCCGAAATTACGTGCATCATAGTAGCGCCAAATTGACTGCTTCGGAGTGCAGCTTCCTTCAGAGAAGCCGATAGCAGCGCGGCAATGCCAGCCTTGAGCTCACAAATCGTACATTCAAGGCTGGTTAAGCAATGCCTAACCACATTATCAATGGCATCGAGTCATTTCATGATAAAATAAGTATAGGTGCATAGTCGACAACGAAATGGCAGGCGACTGTAAATTTGATGAGCTGGCAATGAAGGATACCCTAGTACCGCTAACAGTTGAATTGGAATGGATTGGTGCACGCCTTTCCTCATGTCTTCTTCGCAGGATCTTGGCCAGCATGAGGTTATCATCGGTTCATGCGTTGTTGTAAAATCCTTTTGACCTAAGATCGATCGTAAGAGATGCAGTGAACTCTTAAGGTTAGCCTTTCCCTCAATTGTGGGGGTCATTGTCCTATCGGCTTCCATGATGTAATTTGGAGAATCTTACCGGACGTTAGCAGCAGAAGTTGAGTTGAAGAAGGCGTTTGCGGAACCATCTCAGCACTTCCTTCTTGATTGTTTCGCTTTTGCGAGATCAGGGCTTAAGCACTTGGGAGCTCACTTCATTAGATGTCCCACCGAACTGATGGGAATAGAAATAAAACGCTTGACCAAACTTTTATTGACCACAAGTAGCTTTGCTATCTACTTTGGTTACTTTTATGTACTTCTATGATTCGTCTAAATCTGTTTTCCCTATTTCGACCATATAAGTATAAAAATATATTTACACCCTGAATAGGGTATATTTAGTCCGTTACGAAGTTTGTAACACCTAGAAGGAAGCAACGGAGACTCTATTGAATACTCGTATATACATATATAGTATAAATGATCAGCATTACAAGCTTAGTGAATTTTAGAAATCTTCGACCGTCCATCTATACTAAAACTAGTCTCAGTTCTTGAACTATTGCTCTGAAATTTTTCACACGTCTGTTTCTTTCCAAAAAGCTGCGAATTTGTCAAAACCGTCGATATCGGATAACTCTAGCTTATAGCTGCCATACAAACCGAACGATCGGAATCAAGTACTTATATGGAAAACTTTTTGATTAGACTACATATTTTCAAGAAATTTTACATATGTCATTATTTAAAGCAATAATCTAATTTCCGAAGAAATCGTTCAGATCGGACACCTATGGCATATAGCTGCCATACAAGCTGACCAATCAAAATCAAGTTCGTGAAAGGAATATTCTATATTTGTGAAGGCTATAACTGCGCTGTAGCCGAATTTAATATATTTTTTGTTGTATTCATATTTTTTTCTGTCATTTTAAATGCTACATACATATTTGTATGTGTGTATATATACATATGTATGAACATATTTATTATAAATAAATTTTCGTGTGCTCCAAACAAAAGTGTTGGCAAAATTCAAATCAATCGCTGATTGGTTTGCTAACTTTCACTTTCAGGTGCATATATGTATACATGAATTTCTATACATACATACAAATATATACATATGTTTGCATGTAACTATATATGTATGTATTCTAAATGAAATACATAAGCGCACCGCGAATTACGATCGAGTTGATTGGTTGCCGCCTTTGTCTTTCAACAAATTTTTTATTTGTCTAATTTTTTGTTTCTAATTCATTTATTATACAATATTTTATTGCATTGAAAGGCGAGTGAGCTTGCTCATTTTTTCAAAGTAGATTTTTCAACAATTTCACAATGGCCACGGTGTGTACATTATGCATGTGTATCCGGTGGATGCGCATAGTTTTGTATTCTGTTACGAAAAAAAGTGAAAACAATTTATTAAGCGCACATTTCCGGTGTATGTGTGTGTGTGTGCAGTATTTATTTTAAGCTAATCTATTCTATAATGTGCCACAGTTTAGTTCTATGCCAAAAACGCTTAGAAAATGCTGCTTGGGAACTAAGCATCGCTTTTGTTATAGAGCAGATGAGGGTGTATATTAACTGGAAATATGTATTTGTACATATAACGTTATATTTTAGTATGTAAATATGCTGCAAATGGGCTATAAAAGTATTGGGCGCGTCACTAGTCATGCGTTAAGCGTTTTACAACACCAATACATACACACAAATATATAAATATTATATATATATAGGTACATACATATAAATATATTAACAACAACTTTTATTCTCAACAAAATTGCATTTGATTATAATTTTTATTATTTTTGTCGTATAATTTTTATCTGCTGCCAACATTACTAGCTTTCAATAACTTCAGGGGCTCCCTCGCTCTCTCTTCTTTACAATTCTTTATTTGGTTTATTGCACTTTGTTTCGGTTTTTTAATTGTGATTATAAATTTTTGTCAAAGCTTTATTTTATGGGCGCAGCGCTCAAGCCACTGAATAGAGAATCTAAAGCGAATATAAAAAATAATGTGAAAAAGTACAACAAAAGCAAAACAGGTGAATTCAATGAGCTCACTTTTGGAGCGGAAATTTGAAATTAAAATTGCAGCGAATTACTAATTTTTCAATAATAAAAGCAAAACAATCGAATAATTGCGTCCGTGGCATGGACAAGTGCAATCATGTGTGCATTGACCAATTTTTGTGGGTGAGTAGGGAAATAATAGCTTTGTGAAGGTGTGTTTCTATAATGCCTGTTTATTGATGTACGTAATTCCACTGAAGCGATTAGCTAATTATAATATTTAATTTATTTATGTTATTCGGTAGTTTTTTTTTCAAGCGTGATTCCCATGAAATAGTAATATACTGTATAATGAAAAAAATCCATTATTTTTGCAGTAAACTGAAAATTTTTTAGGTATAGTTAGAATGATTTGTTTTAGATATAGAATAGACCATGTCCAACACGCAGCGAAGAAAATAAAGCAGCCGTAGCTGAGAGTGTACACGAAGGCAAAGAAGAGTCGATTCAGCGCCGTAGGCAGCAAATCGGTATGACGTATGGAGCGACTTCGCGCATTCTATGTCGAGATCTTAAATTGAAAGCATACAAATTACAGCTCGTGCAAGAACTGAAGCCATTCGACCTTTCCAAGCGACATTGCTTCGCTCTATGAGCTCTTTAAAATTTTCAAGAAGATCCGACGTTTTCGAGCCACATTTTGTTCAGCAGTGGAACGAAGAGCAACTTGAAGAGATTCAACAGCTGCCGTTTCATCCAGAAAAAAGAACGATTTGGTGTGATTTGGAGCCAGTGGAATCATGGGTCCATATTCTGCAAAAATGAAGCCGGTGAGAACGCAAACGTCAATGGCCCGGTTATCGCGACTTGATAATCAACTATTTGATGCCTGAAATGGAAGCTTATAATCTCGGCGACATTTGGTTTCAACACCACGGATCCCTGGATTTACTGAGAGAACACTTCCGTGAGCAGATAATTTCACGTTTTGGGAACGTCGATTGGACACCAAGATCGTTTGATATTACACCGTTAGACTTTTTCCTGTGGAGATATGTAAAGTCTAAGGTTTATGCGGACAACGCGAGGACTCTTCTTAGCGTAAACAAAGACAGTCCTGTGATTGATAATAAGCTTGATATAAACGTTTTGCAAATTGTATTTTTGGTTGACATAAAGTGATGCAATAGCTTTGGTGTACCGTTAGAAATATTCACGATCCAAAAGAAATCTAAGGCATTGTAGAATTCTAATTCATAAAATTTATCGAAAAGATATATGTACTTCTTGGAGGATGGAGCCACGTGTAGAAGTTCACGAATGCCAGGAAAGTTCTCTGAGCGGCATTCACTCGGAAGTGGCCAAAAAAATTTTTTTTACATACGGTTCAAGCAGTTCACGACTTCCAGCCTTCAACCAATATAATGGCGAGCTAAAGTGAGAAGGCTAAACATCCCTCCCCAGGAATGTGCGCTAGGTTCGGAACCCGCTACGTAAAACAACACCACCAATGAAAATGGAAAAGAGGTACCCCTCCTGGAATATTCTCCTGAAGTGAAGAATAATTAGAAAATTTGTAAGATTATGAAGTTATTTGAAATCGAATAAGAAAATATTATTTCCAAGGATTTTTGACAAGTATTCTTGGTATCAGTAAAAATATGAAAACTCTACAGTCGGAATTTCCAACTGTGAGCCTTGGGACTTTCATGCTATTATACTCAGAACAGGTTATATTGATAGCAAGTTTTCCCTGAATCTTGTAATAGTTAAAAGCAAACGTCGGAGATCCTATAAAGCTATACTATGTATAAATAATCAGTGTCACGAGCTGAGTCGATTTATTCATTTCTCTCTGTTCGTCTGTATATGCGCGAACTAGCCCTTCAGTTTTTGGGATATCAAACGGAAATTTTGCACACGTTCTTTACTCTCCAAGAAGCTGCTTAATTTTCGGAACTGACTACATATGTTGGACCACTATAGCTTTTAGTTGCCATACAAACTGGACAATCGGAATCGAATGCTTGTATGGTGAACTTTTTCATTTGACAAGATATCATCACAGAATTTGGTTCAGGTTCATATCTTAGGCAGTAATGCAATATCTGAAGAAATTGTTCCGATCGGATCGTATTCGCATATAGCTGCCATACAAACTGAACGATCGGAATGAAGTGATTGTATGGAAAACTTTTTTGTTTGAAGTGGTATCGTTCCGAAATTTGGCAGGAAATGTTATTCAAGATATCACTATAATCTCTAAAGAAATTGTTCAGATCAGACTACTACTATATCATATAGCTGTCATACAAACTGAGCGATACAAAAAAAATCTTGTATGGATTTTTTTTATTTTTGAAGGGTATTGGGTTTCGGTCACTTTTCCTTGTTTTTTTTGTTGTTTTTACTTAGTACAGCTCTTCTTCTTCGGTACTTGTTCTTATTACTATTGTCGTCAATAAGCATTGGCATGAAAATCGCTGTTGCTTACATGTCGCTGCAAGTCAATGTTGTGACAATAATTGTCGCCAATGTGGTAATCTTCACTGCTTTTGGTAAATCTTGCGCTTCTTGCGCTAATACCGAGCTCTTTTTTGCTGCCACTTGCAACAACAACAACAGCATGCCCATGACGCTTACTACTGCAAATCCAATATATTTAGTTATTTATTTGATTTGCTTTTGTTGTACATCCTCTGTCAATTGGTTGCAAGTTTAAGGTATAGCACCGCAGCAGCAACACACACACACATACAGACAGCAACAGCGCGCCTGCAATTGGCCGTTGCACAGCTGTAACTGTCTGCTCGTGCTTCCGTCCGTGCTTTGTTGTTGTTGCTGCTGCTGGTTTGTTGTCATTGCGGCCATCACAAGCGGCTGTCAAATCGGCCAGCAGCAGCGCTTACGTTCTGCTCATCACTTGAGTTGCTCTGCGCTTTTTTCGTTTATTTCAACTATTTAAAACACGTTGCAACAACTGTTGCCGCCGCTCATATAGCTACACATGTGTGCATGTATGCCGCTTGTGGCAGCAAGTAACCATCTCGTTTGCTGCCAATATTGTCGCTTTTACAACGCTTCGGCATTGGTGGCAACTATTGCCCATTTCCACTCCAGAGGTGGCAATCGGGTTATAGTGTTGATAGCGGGGGGTGTGGGGGGCAGGTGGGTGTTGCAGACCTAATGGATGGCAACACCTTTTCGCGATGGTGCAAATTCGTGTTAAGTCGCTGCTTACTGGCATTGTTGTTGCCGCAGCATCAACTTCCACTTCTATTTCCACCTTCTTGGCGCATTTCATTGTCATTGCTGTCGCTGTTGTTGTTGTCGCCATCGTCTTTGACTTTGACTTTGTCGCTTCGATTGTTTTTCCGTGGTTGCCTGTCGCTTGATACATATGTATGTTGTTATTTTTGTTGTTGGCAGCTTTTTCCAATTTCTTCAACGCGACTTCTGGTTATGCCGTTTGCTTCTAGTACTCAGTTTATTTTTATTTTGCTAGGCGCTGCTCTCGAGTTTTTGTCTAATTTTTTGAAATCTTCAAGCCCATTCAATTCTAAATGATTTCTGCACTTTTTTCAAAGATTTGTGCAAGCAATTCTTAGTTTGTCGAAGCTGTTTGTTTTCTGTCCAAAAGTATAGCAGTCAATTGGCTAATTCTGTGCGCTCGTGTTGTTGTTGTATTATTTGCTTTCATAAATTTGTTATTATTGTAATTCAAGATTTTATTACTGTCTAATTCTTAAGCAATTTTGTGATGCCGTTCTCAATTTATCTAATATTATGCGAGATATATATTCCACGGGATCAAAAATATGTGACCTTTCGACCAAATAACCCTTTTTTATATCATGAAAAATGCTAAATGAATTAAGTACAGTTGAAAAGCATCAAAGTTTGTCAAAACTGAACGCGTACAACGTCTGCCTCGAAGTCGGAATATTCCCTGAACCTTAGAAAAAGCAACGACTGGTGCTAATCAGTAAGGAAAAAGGCGATCCCAACTTGCCATCAGCATACCGTCCACTATGCATGTTTGACATAGCGTGAAAGCTCTATGAAAGGCTACTTAAGCCCTGATTCGAAGCGGCTATCAACGAAGCTGAAGGACTTTACCATACTCAACACGGCTTTAGATCCGGCAGATCAACTTTAGGGCTATAAAATGCGTCATTGAAAGTGTAGAAGCCGCACTGCGTAGTTGGCATTGATACAAAAGAATAGTGTTCCTGCCGATTTTAGATAACCGAAACGCCTGCAACAGCGCTAGATGTGGGGATGGATGTATGGAGAGCGTCGATCATGCTGTCGGAAAGAGCTCTAAAATTATTGACTACCTTAGAGCTGTACCAAACTAGAGAGACATCACGACAGTTAGCGGTCCAGACTTGTGCAACATCAGTTACGACGCTATATTAAAACTCGAAATACCAGACAAATCGTACTTAATTGGCTAAGTAAATGGCATTGCAGCAGTAATTATAACAAGATACCTAGAAGAAGCGCGAAGAAAGCTCATGATACGGTCACTCGACTCAAATAACCTCCAGCTCTCTATGGAAAAACTACTACTACTTACTGTTAACAAATAAGAACATACCCCTCTAAATAACTATGCAAACAACTACGGATATTCTTTGGACCCAAAAAGACAGTAAACTACCTAGGCATAAGACTGGACTCCGGACTAATTTTCTGGGTACAAATCCAGCACGTCGCAGGAAAGGTAGCGAAGATCACCTCCTAACTGAGCAGACTAATGGCCAACATAGGAAGTGCCAGCCAGGAAAGGAGAAAGCTTCTAATGTCGACGACAATTAGCGCGTGCTCTTTAAAAGTCTAGTGTCATGTTATCGTAGCTGTAAGCCTGTATTTACTATATCTTGCTAAATAGTGGGTACTTGCCTCTCTTCTTGCCTTATTTTGGCCATATCTGCTTTCCTATCTTGCAACTTGTTATTGAATTCCATCTGCTTTGAGCTTTTTTCTAGATTCTCAGCTCGGCCAATTCGACTGCTTTTCGTTACTGCAAATGTTTCAGTGACCGGATTCCAAATTTTGAATCGGTGGAGTTCAGCTGCCGGAGGACGGAGCCATGAGTAGAAGTTTTCTGAGCACCATTCACTTGAGACTTTTACATATGGGTCAAGAAGCTCACGACTTCGACTCTTAAATCCAGTATTCTCTGGGTAGCCAATAAACATCCATTTGAAAGCAAGCTAATAGAGAAGGCAAAACATCCCTCCCGAAAGTTGTGCGCTGGGTTTGGGACTCGCCACGTAAAAAAAAAAACACATCCAATGAAAAAAGAAAACAGCCTCGGATGAAAGACCCTATTTTTTATGGCTACTTCGGTCTGAGTAAGGAATTGAGAAGTTAAGTCCTCTCTCGAAGCAGAGAAAGAGGAAGACCTCCGTTGGGAAGACCAAGTGGAGAAGGACCTGGCAACACTTAGAATGTCTAATTGGCGCCAAAGAGCGAAAATGAAGAACGACTGCCAAAGCTCTCAAGTTAGTATAACAAGAATATGAATGTGGAATATCACAAATAGTACGCCCTGCAACCATATTAAAATAAAATTTCTATGAATAAATAAAAATGGAAATGTGAAAAAGCGAAATACACGCGCCCTTGCCATTTACATAGTCTCCTGTGGCTAGCCTCAGCAGGTTGCAATTATTTGGTTTTGGTGTTGGCAATGATTGCCAGCGCCTTTGAAGTGGTTACAAATGCAGTTAAGGCGGAACGCAGGCAGGCACAGACATGGCGTTTGCAGCATGCCACAACAGCAACAAAAACAGCTGATAACAACAACAATTATGCCACAATAACAGCAAAGTCAAGTCAAAGGGAGCATCTGCCTGTGCGAACCCACAACTGTTGGTGATGTGGCAAGTAGAATATTTATTTACTTATGTGCAACGTATGTGAAACATACACACACAGACACATACATACATATATATGTATGTTATGTGTGAGCGTGCAGTTGGATGCACAAATTCGTAGGTTTGTTGCAACGTTTGTTACGCACAGGTCAACAGGTTGTTTGCTGCCGTTTTCACCAACCTTGTGTTGCCATTGTTGTTGTCAATACAAAGGCGTGCAACATGCCAAGTACAAGGCGACTTACAATGGCAATGAATTGTTGCCGCCGCCGTTCTGTGGATTCTCATCGTTGCCTGCTATTATTGTTGTTGCACCCATAGTTTGTTGTTGCTGGTGTTGTTGCTGTTTGAGGCACAGCATGTGAAAATTCTTAACATATTGCCGTGTTCATGTATTAGCCACCGGTGTTGATATTTTCGACAGCTCAACAAATGCCGCAACTAACATGAACACGCACCGGTCGCGAGCCCTTCAGCATCTGTGGCAGACGCACTGCTGCACCGACAGCATAGTTGAACATTAATTTTTCTACTCAATTCGTTTGTTAGTTTTGGTGGCGCCGTATAAAAGAAGTCGCACAGTTGATGTCGACGTTTGAGTGGGGCGGAAAGGCGGTATCAGTTTGTGCTTTTGGAAAAAATGCTGGAAGCTTTCGGAATTCTTCGATAAGAGCATTCTTGTTGTTGATACGAAGGCTGAAGAGGTTAGGAAATGCGAATTATGGACCTAGGGTTTTGAAAGCAAAGTCTACTTAATTGTCTTTTCTTAAAGCTCGGCTAAAGGAACCAACCCAAGCCCGATCGTAAAAGATTGCTAGAAGTTTATTTTAGAGGACCCCTAATTTCTTTAAGGCTCGTCTCATGGAACCAGCCAAAGGCTATCAATTGGTAAATGGCACTAACTTTCTCTTTGTTCAACATGAAAATACAACATTTCAATGTGTTTGTTTAATAGAACGCCCATAAACTATAGATCACTGTCAGAGCTTGGTCCATAAATCGGCACCTTGCATCTTTTGTTATGAACCCATCTAGTTCGACAGGGACCGTTTTTGTTGTAACGGTTATTTAGTCACCGTTAGAAGAGTAAGGTACAGATAAATTATCATCGAGGTCATCCTACGGTAGGCCCAGGAGATGGACTGTTTCGGCGGAGTCGGACCATAGAGAGACAGCTAACCCCACATATCGATAAGGACCATATTATCGAATGCTGGTGGATATTACAGCAGATTCATTGACTGGCGAAGGGTCTACCAAGGTCTGAGTGAGTCAACTTAAGTAAATCTAAATTGAACCAGTAAAAGATTATATTTCCTTTACCATTGTTTGGTCTGATCCTGCATATATTTTAACCATTTCTAGATAACTATGAACTTAGACCTAGTCGCACGCCTGGAAGGGATGCTTCCACAAAAACTCCGTCGATTCGAGATCCATAGGTGAACAACGGAAGTAAGGGATAACTAGATAATTATGAGGATGAGACCTAGAAGGCGATGCTTCTAGAAAATCTCCTTTGATGCGAAACCTATAGGTGAACAGCGGAAGCAAGGGTGCGAACACATCCAATGAAGAGACCAAGTGCATAAAGACCTGTCCGCACTTGGAATGTTTAACTGACGTGAAGTGGAAAAGCATAATTGCAACTAGAGAAATTTTGTATTCTTGGCGCAGAACGACCGACGGTTGATGAGCCAAAGAAGAAGAAGATGAAGAAGTTGAAGAAGAAGTAGAAGACTAAATATGGGAATTCCTACAATATTAGTCAAACTCCGGAAAGACACAATGCCTTTAATGTTTTATGTCACTATAACGCGAAAAGAGCTTATAAACTTGTGCTTCAGCTGAAAGAAGGAAAGAAAAGGAAAACACGTTGAGTGCCTCCGGAAAGCAAGTTCTCGATCCAGATCGACCGACGGTTTATGAGCCAAAAAATAAGAAGAAGAAGAAGGATCCCTTTAGGAAAATTTCGGTTAAGCAAGGAAGGAACGCCATTACCATTCGAACTCCGGAAGTCCTCAATTTTATTTAGCACTAAACGGGGAAAACAGCTTGCAAACTCGTGTTACTGCTGAAAGCAATACGTGGCTTTCCACAATTGTACGAAGCCCAAATTTGTTACAAGGTCATACAAGCTCTCGAAGTAAAGAAGAATAAACTTGGGCTATAGGACAGCCAAAGATATGATCTGTTCCGCCGGCAGTTTTACATAAACCGAACGGTTCACATCTTTTCTGGAAAATTCAGTCCCACTGGTGACTAGTGGTGGTCCAAACTTTCTAGTTATACTTCGAAATGCGCTCATCAGCAAACATTTTTCCAATTATACTGTTTTCCTACCTTTTCTTCTCCCACAAAGAGGACTCACGGAGCAAATTTCACACAATCCACCAACCAATCCACCAGCCAATCCTGCCGGCGGTTGGTTGGCCGAATGGCCGGCTCAATTGGCCGGCTGGTTGGCAGTCGGCTGAAAATAGCAGTAAAACATGATGCGCAGACACGAACAAAATCGAAAATTCCGACAAGTTGCAGAAATAACTTACAGACCATTTTAAAGCGCACAAATGACAAAAACGAAAAATCGCAACAACAATTATAGAGTACTATGTACAAGTACATGACAGTAGGCGCAACTGCCAACATAGCCGGCACTCGTAGAACTCGTAAATATTTACTCATAGGTAATGTACAACCTTCGACAATTTATATTTGCAGCGCCAAAGATGCCTACTTGCATGGCTGTACTGTTGTTGTTATTGTTGGTTGCGACTGTTGCATGTTGAGATACCAATAAACGTCGCGTACATGCAATGCGACAAATGAAGCTAACAACTTCAACGGCGTCTGCAAGTCGTTGGCGGCGGAGGCAGTCCGGTTGCCGGTGGAGGCAACACAGATGCCACAGCCGAAGCCGCCAGCGCTGCAAGTAGTAAAAATGCACTAAGAAGGATAGGAAGAATGAGGAGCAATATATTGCCGCATATATGAGGGGGTGAGGGCGGTTAATGGCAGGAGCAGCGATGAAAAACATAAAATACAACAACAACTGCGGCAAATGGTTGCTGCAACATCAAGTAAAAAAGGATTGCGTCTGCAACGCTACAGGAGTTTCGCTTTGTTGTTGTTGTCTAGCTTATATAACAACAATTATAAAATGATGACAATAATACTTATGCCGTGTAGCTGACGGCGGACGGACGAAAAGATGATGATGGACTGACGGATGGCGCTTGCGCTGCAGAAACATCAAAAGCGTAGCATGACAAGCAAGTGCAGAAGAGTAGGAATGGCAGCTAGACGCCATTAACCTTCAGCACCGCTTATATGCCAGTAAGATATGATACTCAAAGCACCGATTTTGTTGTATATTTGTAATGATTGTAACCACTTTTTGATGATTCTCGAGTTATTATTGCCAACGCTGCCGCATTGATGGCGGCTGGTGGTTGTCACACTTTCAGACTGACGATTGTGGCATGTGTAACAAAGTTCTCCAGCACGCTGGGAATATTTCAAAGCCGTTGGTGGCATTAAGAACACAGTTTTGCTGTTGTTGGCGTCATCATAATTCGAACAGTGACTAAAAGGTGGTGAAAATAAGTGGTCTCTGAGTATGAAATTTTTGAAAGAAAAAGAAACCACGTCTCTCTACCTCTCTCTCTTTCTACCTCTCTCTCTCTCTCTCTCTCTCTACCTCTCTCTATCTCCCCCTCTCTCTCATTCTGGTGGTCCAGACTTCGTCTCCTCCACTGGTAAAAATTAGTGATTGTAAATCTTTATAGCTGATAAGAGAGAGAATATGTGGACTATCCAATCCACCGACCCGAACTCTATTTGAAGGTTCTTGTGGACAATTCTCCTAGCCCCTCCAATCGTGCAGCTGTTTCGCTGTTGTTTTCTACAGCAATGGTGGCTCGCGATTCGTTTTACTCCAAGTTTTTCCTGTATGAGATTTTACTGGCAGTGGTTTACCTGTAGTGTAGAGTGAGATTGCCTTTACTACCGGTATCTAACAGGCTTGCATAAGGACATTTTATAAGCCCCATGTTGACCCTCGCATCTTCTTACATTCGTAGAGAGCACCACTGGCCTTTTTCTTACAAGCCCCGAAGCGCCGTAATCGGAATAATATTTTCAAGCTTTTCACCTAGGTTTGTCAGCCAAGCGATAGAGAATCGATCACTAGAAGATCCGACTACGATCTTCTTACATTCGTAGAGAGCACCACTGGTATTTTTCACTCTCTCCTCCAGATTGAATTCCCACATCAGTTTGATGTCCAAAACTAATCTACTCCGTGTAGCCTTTTTCTTAGAAGCTCCCGAAATGCCGTAATCGGAATAATATTTTCAAGTTTTTCACCTAGATTTGTCAGCCAAGTGATAGAGAATCAATCTCTAGAAGACTCAAATATGACGCTCTCACTCACTCGACCTCTATACATTCATTTGACCTCTTCGTTTACGCGATAAATATTTGTAACTTTGGAATTGCGAGGGTTTATTATGTATTCCGAAAGATTTTCTTGATGGATGACAATTACAGCTACCGTTTCCGCCAAAGAGAGTCCAGAATGAATGACTTATTGCAGTGGGTACTCTAACCGCATAGTGTGCCTTTATTTTTGCCCAACTGAAGACCCACAAGTACTTCAACTTCCAAAATAAGTTGAATTTTGTTGTTATAATGTGCTGGTTCACCGGCTTATTGGACGTTCCCGAGGTCAACAAGAAAATTCACGCTTTTTACTCAAAATCTCAGAAACGCTGCAGATCTCTCGAGTATTTACGCTAACATCCACAGATTTCTGGATCACAGGGTTCCACTTTGCAATCACAGCTTGAGACCAAGATGCTGTCCGAAATCTGTAGTCAGAATTCAGTTTCCACAGGTTCCCGAGCTCTACTTAAACTCAGCCACTGTGCATCATTTTGCCGCATCGCGATGGTGGTACTACGTCACTGCAATTCCATGGTCGTCGTTGTCGTTAACTTAAAGAAAATCATGCGGTATGCCAAAGCTCACGCTTCGTCCGCCCAAAATACCTGCCAGGCAGTCAAACGGAGTTGGCGTAGTGTGGCGTGGCGTGGCAAGGCATAGTATGGCGTTAGCGTAAAGTGGCTGCGCCACCAACATGTTGGCATTCGGACGTTAACAACATTTTGTTGCAATGATTACGCGACAATAGTCGACGGCGGGAAAAATACCATTTGTTGCCGACGCCATGTGTTGCTGGCACTGCGTTGCGTTGTAAGTGCAACAAAACTAAGCGCCATCACATTAACCAACTTACAGCGCTCGTAACAAGACGACAAATAGGCGAAAGGTTTTTCGATACGCCGACTACAACAACAGCAGCAGCAACAGTAGTCTAGCGACTAGGGTTCTACGACTACATATGGCTCGATATACACTTTTCTTCCGTGTGTGCGCCAGTCGCGCAGGCAAAAAAGTCGTAATAAAGTCGAAAAAAAATCGATTAAAATGAAAAACGATCTTAAAAAACCCAATAAACAAATCGAACAACGACAAATCGCAAATAATTATAGCAATCCATTTGCTGTTTGCCGTCCCTTTTGGCAAGTCGAAGGCGCAAAAAACCAAAGATTATACAAAAAAAATTCACAATTTCCCAGCCGCTAACAGGGTTCACTCCTTTAAACTGTGCAACACCACCTTCACAAGCGCCTCCAGTTGCACATCCACCAACGCTTCGTGGCAGCGCCGCATTGTAGGTGGGCGCCATGGAGGTCCTCAGCATCGCGGCCGCTCTGACTTCTGTTTGCTCATTGATTAACCGATTGCCGCGCGCTTATTCCTTATATTGCGCTGTGGCGTTGTGTTGTACGTTGGCGCAGTTCTCCATATCTAGACAATATGCAATAAAAGTAAGCGCTAAGCGCATATTCATGCATATTTAATTTTATATGTGTGTTATTGCTGCATGATTCCTTGATTCCCATTGCGATTGGGTGGCGCTAGCCCATTTGCATATGCGCATTTGCGTTGACACTGACGGCAGAAATTGATGGCGACAAACAGTCGTGATTATAATTAGTGTAGAAGTGAGCTTGGACTACCGGCTGCACTGGAAATAATTATTTTTATTTCACGATATTTTGCGGATATTTGAGGTTCTTCTTCTTTGACGACACAACCGGGGGTCAGTCTGTGCCGAGGACATACTATATCTAGTTGCCTATACTCTTTGCCAGGTCACACAGGTAGGTCGGTAAGCACTTAGTCCCGCTGTTGGATGCGTGGGAGCCCTCACTTCCGTTGTCCACTCATTCGATGGAGACACCTCGAATCGACGGATCCTTTCGCTGGAGCATACTCTTCCATGCGAACGATCAGACCATTCATAGAATTTTTATGCGCTTAACTACATATATCCATGTCGCCGTGGAGCTCATACAGTTCGTGGTTACACTCTAACACTATCAAATGTTTCTAGAAGTGTCTTATCTCGTCTAACGAAGTACAGTTTTCTCGAATGGTTCAAGTGCTTGCTCATCTCTGATCGTCATTGTCCATGTTTTTGCACCACATATTAGGACGTAAATAATGAGAGACTTACAGAGCGTAATATTGATTTCTCGAGAGAGAGAGAGAGAGATATGTTCCTCAATTGCCTACCGATCGCATAGAAGCACCGGTTGGCAAGAGTTATACTGCGCTTGATCTCCAGGCTTAGATTCTTGTTGGAATTTACGCCGGTTGGTTTATGGGCCGGCGGCGCCATTGGGCCATACTTCTTCCGTGATGATGAAGACCTACACGTTATTACTGCATTGCATGATATGGACTTGGACAATATGTGGATCCAACACGACGGCGCCACGCAGCGAATGTTACCATCGATTTATTGAAAACCAAGTTTGCTGAACGTTTTAGCTCACGAAATGCCCAGTCAAAAGTCGAACCGGCGAAGTCTCTTCGTCTATTCCAACCCTAATTAAACGAGCCGAAGTATGTCGACTCAAAAATATAAATTTGAGCTACTTTTTCCAACATTTTCACGACTTGGCTATTAACTTCTCCATCCACAGTGTCTTAAAAACTTGCAGAAACTTACAATATTTCTCCCAAGTTCAATGTCAAGTCAACGACACACAAATACTTGAAGCAATAACCTCCCCTGCGGCCATTGGGCACCCGCACAACTCACACGCTCGCAACAACAACTTTCGCAGCAGATATGCATAAAATTCAAATCCTTGTTTTCGTACTCGGGTAATCGGGTAATAATTTTATTTTTAATTCCTGCTGATACAGACCTACAATTGGATGGCTTGTTTGGCTGAGGTTCTGGTTGTTATTATTGTTTTTTTTTCTGGTTTGTTTTGACTGCTTTGCTGGTAAGTAAGTAATGTCTGCAGATGTTGTGGCGATGTCCAATGTTATGTTGTCACGATATCAAAGCATTTTAATTGGCCGATTTATAGATTTAATTACGTATTCATGCGAAACATCGAAACCGTGATTCGTAAAAACACACACGCTGCCTCTCGGTCTCTTACGGTTCACCATACATACATATACTCGTATGTGTGTAAGCAGGCGGCGAAAGAGGGACGTAAACGCGAAGAACATCAGTTCACTCCCTCCTTGCGCCGCGCGGACGTACCGGCAGCGCCCAGCAATCGGTCTACAACCACCTGTGCTTCGTCCTGCACTTCGGCAAGGCTGACCTCACTCCTTCTCCTTCAGCGACGAACTTGGTAGCTGGCTGGCTGCTGCGGCAAACTGTCGGATTTTCAGTTGATTTCGATTGCGGAGACAACGCAAGCCTTGCCATCTCGACGGTGGCAGCGCCGTTGCGAACCGAGCTCCATGACCACCACTTGTCGAAGCTGGGTGGTAGTAAATGCATCGTTGGATATACGTACGGGCGGAGCTGCTGTGCAATGCGATGCAGATAAACCGAAGATGTGTACGAGTACATAACAGCCGAAATCTCGAAGATCTTATTGCGGCGATCAAGAGCGTCGGCAGCAGCGGCGGTAACAAGGGGAGCGGATTGACTTAGTCCAACTCCGCATAAAAAGCGTAATGACAACTGTGGCAGCTTTACGACGTAAAAAAGTGACTAAAGTATGAGTGGTGGCTAGTTGGCTAGCTGACTGGCTGTTAGGTTGTAGGAGTTATTCATAAAAAATGCGATCGCTTGTATCTAGTAAATCTGCTTTTGCTCGCGCAACAAATATGATAATTGCCAATGGGGTACGCTGCAACCTATGGAGGTGGCTTAATGTGCAACAGTCGACATATGTACGCAAAGTTTGTTGTGATCGTGCATCAGACTGCGATTTTATTGATTGTTTTGATGGCTGCGTCACATTTAATTGGTGGATATTACTTGTAGCAGATCAGTGTCTCGGTATTCTTGGAATTTGAAAATTTATAAGCGGCACATATGTGGTCAATTGGAGGTATCGAATTAGGTAGGTGGAGTAGACGGTCTCTCACACAAGTTACTGCATTAAGGTCAAACTCAATATCATAAGTAATGAGTAGTGCCATTACTTTTAGCGGTTTGAATTTCAAAGTCATATTTCTGTGGACGGTAGCAAATCCCTTTTGTTAGAGAGAGGCATTGAGCTTACCTCTTACCATACATGGAATCATATTCTATAAAAATGTGCTTTCTGTCTGCGTTATTTCTAATAAAGTTCGATCCCTCATATGAAATGTCGGATCCCGAAAAGGATCTGTTATTAAAATGAAGTATATAAGGTCTTCAGGTAGGTCTCGGTATCGCCGAGTATTAAATGAAAATTAGTTAAAATGTTTATATGAGAACAAGTGAACAATACTGGGTGAGAAGAGTGTCAGAGCCTTACCGTTCTCACTACAGTCTGGTCTACGTAACCGGAACGGAGCCGGAGCTTTATCAACAATAACAAGAACAAAACCGTTGGACAATATCTCTTCAAAGAGCAACTTTAAATGGTCCGAATGGACCAAAACTGTTGAGCGACCGAAAAGAAATCTTCAAATAAGCGACAGCAATCCCTGGATACCAGAGTAGTTTCCACATCCATAAAATGAAAAAATCAAGGTCCCAACTTCTTTTTTTTAATATTTTTCCTTTTTCTAGAATAAATGTATGTGTTGTTACTACATGAGCTTAAAACAGAGATGATGAGTGAGATCAAAAGAGACCTTCAATTTTATACTTGGTCGCAGAAATACAGGTAAGGCATGCCAAGTTCCAGTCGAGTTATTTTATGATCAGTCTGGTTTGGGTACCTCACCACTAGCTTACTAGGACAAGTACTTTAGTCTTAATAACTTCGGAATGCCAAAGGTAGGATCTCCGTTGTTGGATCTCAGACGAAATAAGCAAGCACTGGTCGACTACCATCAGCTGTGCAGTCGCAAGTTTCTTCTAGCCCAGGGTAAATCACTAGAGATCTAGGGAACTCTTGGCTCTAAGCAAGGTTCACCTTTCAATGGCTTTAGGATTTCTAACGTGGGATTAATGCAGTAAGTTTGAATATTTTACCGGCAAGCTGTATCAGCAGTTTGGAAGGAGATGAGATGGAGTCAACTCAACAATTCATCCTCGAACTTTCCGATTATGACAGACCTAGGCAAAAACAGCTCCGATCTCATACTTTTAGCCATTCAGGTGTAATAGCGGAAATATAATTAAGGCACCTAAACAAATTTGTGATAGGTACAGAGCGTTTTTGTCGATAGGTGATATCCAACTGCAGGAATTTTGACTTCACAAAGGACTGTACATAATAGTCAAACTGTGAGTAAGTAAATACTTCAGATCAGCATCGTACCATGAAAATGAAAAAGTTCATCTTTCTGTATTGACATATGACAACTTTCTACAGAGTAATCTGCTGAATTTTTTCAGTTTTATTTTCCAATTTCTCACTCGAGTATACTATATAAAGTACTTCTAGATAAAGTGCAAAACTCAAATTTTCTCCCACAATGAAACTTATTTTCGGTATACTCCATAATTTGTTTCGACAGCAATTTCGAAAGTGCCTGAAATGGCTTAAATTACTACAGTTATACACTTACTTAGTAATTTACATACAAGTTCCATATTGTAAGTATGAATAATAGCAATTATTGTTCGCTCTGGAAAACCCCAAATCAAAATTTAATGACCAAATGTGCTTGGCATACGTAAGAAATCACAAATTTATTATACAATTTTTTCTGAACCGCTCATTTTTATGCCCATGGCATATGTTACAAAGAGTATAAAGGGTTTTTTAACCTGACAAATCGGTGACCTATATGTAAGCCGGCCTCTAACGGTTTTTTTTATTTCGCCAGAAGCTTTATTGGACGGTAATACGCTTTGAGGCCAAGGATGAATAATATTCAAAAAACTCTTCTGAGGTTAATCGGAATATGAAACATAGGTCCTTGTAGTAATGACAGACCGATAGATTGACTGACGTCAAAAGATCTTAAATAAATGCGACACACCACTGGTGCCATGTTGGGATGGCATGCAAAAACTCTGAAACGGGCCACAGTCATATCAAAAACACAGAACCCGAGTTAAATGCTGGGAAATATTTCAACAACAATCAATCTATGAAAATAATGTACACATATTCTCAAATACTTGAGTTATCCTAGTCAACACAACAACAATACCCGAGTGATAAGAGGATTACCTTCAATGGTCTAGAACAAAACCTCCTTGCGGACAGTATTCTTGAAATATATGATTCCAGATTTGCTTGTTACCCTTAGTATAAGAAAATTTTGTATTAAAACTGTAGGTATCACTCTAAATTTTGTTCACTCTCTTTAAGAGAATGATGAGTGTAACCAGTAATTTTGGGTAATACAAGTAGAGGTACTTTTTTCAATAGCCTACTTTTGACAGACCACGGATGAGTCGTGTCAAGCTGTCATGTTATTTTTGTTGAAACCCAGCATTCATTATTGGATAATATTCTACCGAATAGACCGACCACGTCCAGCACGCAGTGAAAAAAACATATTGCAGCCGTAGCTGAGAATGTACACCGTCGAGACTCGATTCGGCGCTGTTGGCAACAACTCGGACTAACGTATGGAAAATTTTACGTCGAGATCTTAAAGTAAAAGCGTACAAAATGCGGCTTGTGCAAGAACTTAAGCCGCTCGACTTTACCAAGCGATATCACTACGCTCTATGGGCTCTTGAAAAGTTCCAAGAAGATCCGACCTTCTCGAGCCAAATATTGCTATTGAGGCCCATTTGTAAACAAGCAAAATTGTCGCATTTGGGACAAGGGATTCAAGAACTGCCATTTCATCCATGAAAAACGACGGTGTGATATGGTCAAAAATGACGCTGGTTAGATAACCGACTATTTGATGCATGAAATTGAAGTTCGTGATCTCGGCAACAATTGATTTCAAGAAGACGGCGCCACTTCCCAAACATCGCATCAATCAACGGATTTATTGAGAGAACAACACAAGATCGTGTGTTATCACACCATTAGACTTTTTCCTATAGGATATGTAAAGTCTAAATTCTATGCGGATAATCCCGCTTCGACTCTGGCCTTGGAGCAAACCATCACGTATGACATTCGCCAGTTACCCGTCGAAATGCTCGAAACCCGAGTCATCTAGAATTGGACTCAACGGATGGACCATCTGAGACGTATCCTCGGCCGCGATTGGAAAGGAAAAATCTTCAAAAAATAAATGCCAAATAATGACCTTTCGAATGATAATAAACATTACCCATTAAATTTGAAGTTTATTTAAAAAAGTGGAGAATCTCGAAATGGATCACCGAAAAAATTATTAGCGCGTCCCGAATTATTAAATTTTTTATACTTTTTGAATATACGCTACCAAATTATGTTCGACGTCACCCAAACTATGCGCTACCTTACTCGTGCGTCCATAAAGCATTTCGTAAAATTGTTTTTATGATGTACCGTTTTTAATATCTTTATTGGCCATCAAAAAGTGGCGCTGCGGGACAACCAACAAATCGAAGCAAAACACAGCTTGATTGAGCTGATGGACAGCGCTGGTGGCTCGAGTATGTATGTGGGTATGTTATCGGGTAAGTGGTTGGGCAAAAACCGAAATTATTAAATGCAAACCTGCGCAGAGTTTTAATTCGTTTGGAAAGACATTAATATTGTCATTATTATTATTATTGTTATTATTATGCAAGCTTATACATATCTACAGACAAATATTTGGTAGTTGGTGGGAAGGTTGCGTACTTTCTTTGCTGCTTGCTTCGCATTGCTGGCAAGCCGAGTTATGACAGTTTACATACATACATACATATGTATATAACTACATATATTTGAACAATTAGATTGAGTTCAACAACAAAGGCGGCTTTGATAAATGGCTTGAAGACAAATTGTAATAATAATTTTTTTGCAATTTTCTATATTTTTTCCACTGATAGTCTTAGGCATTGTATGGTAAAATCACTGTAACAATTTGTGAAAATTAATTATGCATGCTTGTACTTCAATAAAATGAAATTATCTACACTTTTTATGCAGTTTGTTGAACTTACAAACCCACATACATGGCAATTCCTTACAAAGTCCACGAAAACGCGGTCAGAAATTTGAAAATTTAGTCATAAATGTCAAAAGCATATTTATGGACTTGTAGATCTTATCCATCGCCTGGCGACATGGAAAAGCTTTAAGGCCTAAAAACCAAAAATGAAACAACATTTGCATAAAAATCACTGAAGCCGCAAATTTTACATACATACATACATACATATGTAAAAAAGTACACATTCGAGGTCGGCCAAAGTGCTAGTAATTTAATTACACAACATCAGCCGAGTTGCTAAATACACGTAATTATACACAGACAACCACACACACATTTTTATAAAAGCAAATCAAAAATGCGAAATTAGGTCAAACTAAAGCTTACTGCTGGGCTAAAATGATAAATTTGTATAAACGCACACACACATACTCTTGGCTCCACCTGTTTATGTGAACACTGTGCTTTGCGATAAATTCTAATATGCATATTTACGAGTGGGAAATTCTTGTATAAATTCATATGTGAAAATTAATTAAACATTTTTTGAGCGAAATTGCAAAATTTTATTTTTTTATTTTTTAACCTATCGCAACTGATTTGCATGTTTAGCACAGTGCGTCTGCAAATACAAGAAACAAGAAAAACCGTTGACTTCGATTGCACCGAAGATTTTATAGGCTTCACATATACTAACATTCCTTAACAGAATTTGATTTCGATAAATCGTGATCCCATCTGAAAAATTTCTTCGCACCACTGCCTGAGACAATAATAAACGCTACATTTTTAAAAGATGTCTCGTCAAATAAATAAAATCCATACAAGCACTTGTTACCTGTATGCTATAATGATCCAATATTTTCGTCAAGTGAGGATGTTCTTGGAGAGAAAAGGATGTTAGCAAAGTCAGAGATCGGTGATCCAAGTAGTGGTACTTTTTCACTAAACCTTTCTTTGACAGACGCGTGAGGCGCGTCAAGCTGTCATGTTATTTTTACTGAGCGTATTATTAGCAACACTAGCACCCATCTTGTTACAGCATTCATTTTTGGATAATATTCGACCGAATAGACCACGTTCAGCGCGCAGTGAAGACCGTGGAGAGTCGAACTTGGACTGACGTTTCGAATGGCTTGGCGCTAAGCGTACAAAATATAACTTGTGCAAGAACTGAAGCCGCTCGCCCTCCCCAAGTGACATCGCTTCGCGCTTTGGGCTCTTATAAAGTTCCAAGAAGATCCGATTTTTTCGAGCCAAATTTTGTACAACGCTGAACGACTTGCCGCATTTGAGACGTAGAGCAGCCAGAAGTCCCGTGCGCCGAATACAAGCAATAAGCTTGACTACGGAGACCAGGGTTTAGTACGTAGGCGTACTGTGCCGCAAGTCCTGCCAGGGCGTGGTTCTAAAGGAGGTGTACCATCAGCGGTTAGTACAAATCGTGCATATCGTCCGGAAAATTGACGATATCTTTGAAGATTCCACCTCCGAGAAGAATCCCCCGCGCAAAAAAGGCCTTGGAGCAAAACATGAAGGGTGTGTAATCTTCAAAAAAGTAGATAACTTCGAAACCTTTATATTGTATATGGTGCATAGATTATATAGGGTGTTGGACACTTCTTTCTGAGTATTACGAACTTCGTAGCCAACTTAATATACTTAATATAAAATTTTCATTTTATTACATGTAAGTACTTAATTGCTCGTAATGAAATTTCAATTAAAAATTAAGTAATACTTGGAATATACAAATATTAGCAAGCATGTATCAGCTTGAGCTTTTGGCTTGTAATCAAATTATGGCTTTCAGGTGCAAAAACAAAGCTTGAATACGGACTTATGTGAATATGTAGTTGTAAATATTTAAGTTTATAGTAAATACAAGTATTTTCCTATTTATTTGTATGTATGTTTGTGCACTTGGAATATAGTGTCCGTTCTAAATAGGCGATGGTAGTAATTCGCATTCCTTCCATGTTGCATGCCACATAAAAACCAAATGGCAAACTACAAAAAGCGCGCAACAACAATACTAACAATAACAACAACTGCTGCCACCAACTATAAGTAGTGCAAAACGGCTTTGCGTGTCACCAATTGACTGTGAGTCCACTTGGAAGCGAAGCTGTGGACGCCTGTACGGTCTGGCCACACCAATTTGCCGCTGTTTTATGATATTTTAATAATTTTCTAATTGTTGGGAATGCCACAGTTGAATGCCGTTGCCAGCGGCGCACCCTTTTCTTTGCCATAACCATGCGCTTTTTTATTGTTGTTATAATTCATATTGCTGACATTCGAGGCAGGAGATAGCGCCGCATTCGCTATTGTTTTTGCATGAGCATGTGGTGCTGCGTATGCGCATGTGGTGCTGCGTATGCGCATGTGTGTGTGGTTGTGTGTGCGCTTAAACAGCCTGGTTATTTAGCCATTTGCTGCGCCTAAGTGCTGACATGATGTTTTTATAGCTGACATTTTTATAATATTTTCATAAAAGTTGTGTTCGTGTTCGTGTTGTTGCTGTTCTTATTGTTGTTGTAGGCATGCGAGATGCTGCGATTTTAATGGGCGCCAGCGACATTGCTGGCCGACGAAAGCAATGCTTTTGTGGAAGTACATTATATATTTGTTATTGTTTTAGTTGTTGTTGTTGCTGCTGTCTTTTAATTGGGCGCCACCGCCGGGCCTTTACCGCAGTCCAATAACCAGCTGCCTTCCTTTGCACATAAGTATGCTTGGATGTGTGTGTGAATGTGTTTATTTTGCTCAATAAAAATATGAATAATGCGCCACGGGAGATCGGTAATCACGCTCGCGAAGAATTCTTTTATGATCGTGTTCATAAAGTCAAGCGAAGAAATTAAAAAATTAAAGCAAAAAGAGATTTGCAATCACAGCTGAGTCACGTGTTGAAATTTTGGCTTTGAGAAACCTTGTAAATATTTTTAAGAGGTATGACAACTTCTACTTCTTCTTCTTTGGCCCTATAACCGCGAGTCGGACAGGGCCGAGAGCGTAAAACTTCGGCCGGTTCCTTCCTTCCTTTATGAAGTCATGCTAGTTCTACATCCCAAGTGCAGATAGGTCGCTTAGCGCTTGGTCCTTCCATTGCTTTCGTGGGCGCCCTTACTTCCATTGTCCACCAATGGGTCGCGAATCGCAAACTGGACCATTGTCTTCCACGCGAACTACATGGAATGACACAAAATGTGGTTTTAAGATGACTACACAGTATTCGTTACCGTTGGCATATTGGTTTTCATAGCGGAGCCTGAAAATACTGCGACATATCCACACTAACTTTGTTAGTAACTTAACAGTTTGGACCATAAAATCATCCAAGAAAGAGCTGATATCTGTGATAGGGTTATTATAGAACCTCTTGTAGTATAGCGAAGGAACCCTTGGCGCCGAAAGTACATTAGCATAACTGACATTATGCAGGAAAAATAATAGATTCTCACAACTTCTCTCCAAGAATTACTCTGCATATTCGTTAGAACAGTACCCACACAAAGATTTATGGTCCTTTGCGCACTGGCAACGGCGTATACCGCAGTTGATAAAAGTATGAGCTGTACGAGATATACGGCGACGCTGACACAGTTCAGCGAATTATGAGACAGAGGCTGAATGGCTATGTCATGTCATCCAAACTGATAAAGATACTCCAGCTCTGACAGTATTCGACGCAGTACCCGCCCGGGGAAGTAAAGGAAGAGGAAGTCCTCCACTCCGTTGGAAAGTTCAGGTAAAAAAGGACCTGGCTTCGCTTAGAATCTCCAATTGGAGCCACATAGCAAAAAGGAAGAACGACTGGCACGCTTTTGTCAACTTGGTTATAACCGCGTAAACGGTGTCTACCCAGTAAAGAAGAAGAGGAAGATAGAAAAAATTAAACTACAGGAATTTACATCTAATTAATACGAAGTAGGTATAATTTTCCCAAATGAGTTTTCTCTGTGAATCAAGAATCCATCAATTCTACATCAGTTTAACTCTCTTTCAGGGTAGCAAAGTTCCATGACGTCACTAGCTGTACTCTACAAGGTACTTCCGTATTAAACCTATCTACGTGCCTGACCATAAAGGAATCATCGGAAACTTGAGCTAACTAAGTTGAGCTCCCAAAGATCTTCCCACCCTTACCTAATTCCCGTTAGGATAGGATCGAGCAGTTGTTCTTCCGTCTTCGTGCACTCGGCCTTTTGAACCATGAGTTTCGCGGGAGCTCAGTAAGCGTTTCTTAGCAAGCAGCACTTTTTGAGGTTGCGAAAGCTTACTGGCTCGAGTGGTACATATGTACTACTAACACGTAGCAAGGTCCGCAATGATAGGTGATCTCACTAGACACTGTCAAACTGACAAACTTGTCATACAAGGTTCGTTCCAAAGTAAACAGGACTTAAAAAAAAAAGAACAGAACAAATGGTTTTTTTCGGCAAAATCAATTTATTTTATTCAAAATAGTCTCCTTCTGCTTCAATACAGCTTTTTGCACGGTCAAAACTACCAGTGTTTTAGCTCGTTGGCCGGTATGGCCGTCAGTATGCCGGTGCAAGCCTTTTGAATGGCCTCTACGTCTGCATAACGCTTTCCTTTCATGGGCAAATGCATTTTTCCGAAAAAGAAGAAGTCGCTCGGTGCCATATCAGGAGAATGCAGAGAGCGGTTAATGGTTAAAATGTGAGTTTTGGTTAAATAATCGGTCATATGAGACGGCGCATTATCGTGCAACAAACGCCAACTTTCATCTTCGCGATTTTCGGGCCGAACACGTCAAATACGGCGCATCAAACGCTTCAAAATTCCAAGATAGAATACCGCATTAACGTTTTGGCCAGGTGGAACAAATTCTTTGTGCACAATAACCTTGGAATCATAAAAACAAATCAGCATTGTCCTCACTTTTGACTTCTCCATGCGCGATTTTTTGGGTTTCGGCTGATCGTCATTTATGTCCTCACGACCACTATGAAAACGTTTGAGACCACTAGTGTGCTCTGCTCCGGGATAGACAATCATCGCCATTAACTTGTTTCATCAGTTGAAACGTTTCGGTAAAAGTTTTACCAATTTTAAAACAAAATTTAATGTTGGCTCTTTGTTCGAAGCTCATTTTCGCACCGACAACACAAACATACTGACACTTAAAACGCAATAACTTCATTTCAAATCGATAAAATGTCATGAAATTCTCACTGGACAATCGACAAAGATAGCAGATTTCAATGCGCTGGTCCACATATGGGGCGTTACTATGGGGCATTAGATTCAAAAAGTCCTGTTTACTTTGGAACACACCTTGTGGTGGCAATGAAGAAGATGAGATGGGAAAATCTACATACTTTCTCTTCAACTGTCAAACGTTCACCAGACTAAGGTTGAATCAGCTTCTTTATCATACTTTCTACGAATCCGGCTAATTAGCTGGAAAAGATATTAGCGAATGAGATAAATTTGTAGCTAACTCTAGGCGCTTTGTAAAAATTCGACTGTATTTTTGATCCAAACATAACCTAAGCTAAACCCTCAGAAGAAAACAGGCAAACTTTTAAAAACAAAATGTTAGCGAAATTCTGAATCCAAATGTACAGTATTTAGTTGCCATAAAAATATGATTATTCCATTAACGTTACAACTTCGAAGTTAACCAATAACTATACTGTAAGTCTGAGTGTAAGTGATCATGCGTTTTTCGGAGAGCATTCGGTTTTTTTAATGTCTGAGAAGTCAATCAGATTCCTGATCGCCTAACAATAGGGTGAACATTATGTGGAATCTCGGTAACATAAGTGTTAAAGTTAATGACAGATGTTTGGTCTATACCGAGGATAATATCAAAATAATTATTTCAAACTCTTTAGCTACAGAGATCATTCCAATATGACCCTCAATAAAGATATATCTTATTGAAAATATACATTCTGATACTCGAAGACGCTTTCCAATTTCAAATTGGTTTCAGGTTGACAAAGATGACAAGACAAAGCTGGACGAAAAACGAATAAAAATTTGCGGAAACAAGAAAAGCTTAATTTAAAACGGTCAACGAACGAACACTTGATCTTGGACTTTTGAAGGAAAGACACGTCGATTAAAAATACTCTATAACTAGTTTTCCCAAGACAAATTACTTCATTCATGTTCCAAACAAGCGAACTATTACAATCTGCGATTGATTTTTAACTTCAAAGCTTTTTATAATCGAACATCAAAAGCTTTAACAGAAATTATGCATTATTTCACCTTAACACCTTAACTTTCTATGCTCACTCCTAACTGTAATTATGTCTGAGCATTTTTTTCAACTCTTCTTCAATTATTTCATGCCTGTCAGTGTTGTCATATCGTATTACGCACTAATTATGTTGTTAATTAACCCTTGCTTTTTCGCCAAGCTTTGGCAGCCGTCGACCGTTGGCTTTGTAGCGCCCACCTAAAGGCGCGATATTATTTTCCATTTCTTTAAACTGCTTTTCTTAACAACAACATCGAGTTTAAAAATTTACTACGCATTCGTACTCCAACTCTCCATCCATTGTTTGTCGCTTTCGTAGACATTCACCTGACTGCCTTTTCAGACAAAACACCTTACCAATTAGTACTCTAAACACCGCTTTCCCTTTAGCTCCCAGTATTTTGCATTGCCAAGCCGACTGTTGCTCAACCATGACCTTCTCATTTCAGTTGCTTTTTAATCTTATTAAAATTTTCATATTAATTAGCTTTGTCTAACGCTTTGCGCCTGTAAATTTGTACAAGTACCCCAGCATATGGCTAGGTATGAACTTGGTCCGCTTGAGGTACGTTCTAGTATAGATTTCCAGTTAAGTCTGCGACAAGAAAAGCATATCAATTACTTGTGTGCTTTGCTTAGCACACGCTTCGAAAAGCATGCCATAACGGTATAGAGGACTTCGGTTATTAATGCGGCGACGAGGTGGGAGATAAACGACTGGCTTAAATGGAGCATAAAATGCCAGTCAAAGCGCAGAAAGAAAATATTCTTGTTAACAATAATTGTTTTGAGCTTTAGGCTAATCCATTTTAGTTATTCAAGTGTCAAATACTTACAGTTAGAACAATTGAGCATGATACACATTGTCTTCGTGGGGTTGAAGGGGTTAATGTTGTACGTACAGTAATAAAATATATTTGTATTTTAAATATTTTATTATATTATAAGCGTTAATTTTTTAATTATATGAAAAAATCGAAAAACGTGGCAACCCTGCCAAAAAATTTAAAAGTGGCTGTAAGCATGTTTTTTTTTCCCTACACTGAATTTCGTGTTTTGGATTTGTAAATTAGTTTTATATACATATTATAATTTCTATCAGATATTGAATACCAAAAAAAATTAAAGGTGGCAACCATGATAAAAATATACATGTGTGTCTATGAACTCGAAATGTTTGGTGTTTTCTTCCTAAATGTATTGTAAATATTTGTAATTTATAAACATAATTTTTGAAAGGTGGCAACTCTATTTGGCAAAATTTTTTAAATACCACAATTTTAATTTTGCAGCCAGCACTTTCTACCAAAAACTTTTCAAAAATTGCAAAAAATAATTTTTAAAATACATAAGTGGCAACCCCAAAGTAAAAATATATGCCTCTATTCTGATTCCAAAATTTTCAATTTCTATATGCCGCTTTCTATTGTAAATATTTGTAATTTATAAACATAATTTTTGAAAGGTGGCAACTCTGTTTTCCAAAATTTTAATATGCCACAATTAAAATTTTTGCAGACACCACTTTCTACCAAACGCTTTCTAAAAATTAGAAAAAATTAAAAAAGTGGCAACCCCGAACTCAAAAATGTATGCATCTAAGGATTCTAAAGATTTCGTTTCTCTTGCTAAATGTAAATATTTCCTATTTACTTCTTTTCTGCATATTTCACCTACTTTCTTCATCCTCATATATCGGTGCCTCCATTTCTTGACTTTGATGTCATAATTCGTTACGCCTCAATGCATTGAAACTATTATTTTCAGTAAACAATACAATACGCCTTAGTACATCCCTTCTAGTTAAAAGCATGTAAGTATATGTCGTCATACGGCATGATAGCAAAAACATATGTACATGGTATATTTATACTGTATACTTGTACATACATACATTCGTCCTCGTACAAGCCATATTGCCCTAATATTGCAAATGCCATTTCAATCCATTGTCAATGTGAATTTATATTTATTTACACAGTTGGACTAATTCAAAGGGTTGTAAACCGAATTGTCATAATGACAAACTAGACAGTTGGATTAGACACATGTGTACAAACGTATCCACAAAATATGAAAGTACAGTGATATCTCCCATTTATGAACTTTTCATTTAGTGATAAAAGTGGACAACAAATATTTTTTTCGAAAACTATTAAATATATGTAAATATTTAATCGATTTTTTCAAAAAGAGTAATGCTGTCAAACATGTTAACTTATGCGACCTAGAAGCTATGGAGTTTTAAAGTCACATGCTGTTGAACTGTGCAATAGATTTTACATGAGGAGAATTAAGTCAAAAATTTTACTCACGTTTTTTTACCACCCATTAAATCAAGAGTCAAGCTCTCCTATAACTCTAGTACAACTACGAATAGGTATTTAAGGTGAGCGTGATCTAGTAGATAGACTATGGACATAGTGTCATCCCAAACTAGCTAAACATGCCATAAGTAAATCTTCAGAAGGTTAGTTTTTAATAGTGATTTTCGGATAAAGATTCGCTCTAGACATGAATGGAGAAGCGGTCTAATAAAGGAGGAGGAGCTTCTACATAAACCGACGACCAAACTCAGCCAGTATCTTTCAAGTGGTATAGAGTAGGCCTGTGAAGTTCTAATGAATAACTAAAGAAATATGCAGAAAGCAACTGCTTACATAAACATGCAGGTGGCATTGCTGGACGCTCACTGACAAATCAACTTTACTTATCCACTTATCTCGGTCACAGCAACATTTTCAGTAACAAAAAGGCCTACGAATTGGCGATGCTGCAAATCTTTTTAGACAAATCCGAGGCGTAGTCAAAACCTTGCCCACTCTGAAGAAAAGAGGCAACACGGCAAAATGGGCACACATAATTAAGGCCCTGTAAGAAATACTTGCCCCTGAATATCTCAAAGGCACCAAAAGCTGCTCAATATCGAGCTATTATGGAACATCATACAGACGAGAAATTAGTAGCGTATACGGATGATCTCAAGGTGGTAACAGTGGCCATTAAATGAGTCGATCTAAGAAATAAAAGCAATGAGTGCTTAAATAGTCTACGCCAATGGTTCTCCTCTGAGAGTCTGGAACTGGTGGAGCACAAAACAAAGTTTTACTCATAAGCACCAGGAAGGTGGAAAAATGAACAGAGCTCATCAAATGGGAATGCGAGATTACTTCACAGCTGTAGCTGAAGTATCTGGAAGTAATATTGGCAAAAGCAAAGGAAACCAAATTTATAATGCTGTATTGATAATGATGACCAATAGAGGCTGTGTGCGTTCCAGCCGGCGATTTTTGATTGCGAAAGCAATGAGTTCCGTAATAATGTATGCAGCACCAGTATGGATTCAGTGCAAAGACTCACAGCAATAAGATTAACAAGTGCTTTCCGAACCATGTAGATCAACCGACGCTGCTGAAGTATTAGCCAGTATACCGCCCATTGACATCCAGGGAGATGAACTCGAGAGATTATATCAGCTATCAGCGCCTAAAACGGTATCGGCAAAGACTGAAAAGAGGAAAAAGAGTAACAAAATGTGGCGGGAGCGCTGGAATAGGCAGAGGACATGGGGACCTGAATTTCCATCTAATCTAAATAATAAGCGAACATGGGTGTTTAGGAGCTCCTTTTTCAGATTCAACAATGACATTAGTTCGAACTGTCCAACGTACACAGAGTATATAGAAGAGTGTGACAATGTATCAGTCGACTGATAAATGGAAAGGTGTTAGCGAAGCGTCAGTATTCATAACGATAAAACTGAGACTTTTTATCAGATAGGCGTCCGTCAGTTCGCACAATAGAGGAAACTAAAATGCCTTGTCCCTCTCACGAAGTAATAGTTAGCCGGTGGTTCCGTGGGAGAGTCTTGAGTTTAGAGTAGGTTAGGCTTAGCGGATTAAAGTTCCGCACTTCGGCTTTCGATGCTTCCCCCTACTATAAAAAAAAAAACGGCAAAGCGTGCCGTAGAAAATCACATATTATGTTATAGCTTCCGATGAGCATTAATTTCAGCTAATGTACCGCTTTTCATAAAACATGTTCAGATTTTGCAAAAAAAAAACAAAAAATCGGCACGAATATAATTATAACTAGAACCAATATTATGTTTCAGTTTTAAAAAAATACACAACAATTTTTATTTTGTTCACTTTATCGATAGAGTACTGTATTTGCCATAAGCAACTCTCAACTTGTTCTGTATGGAATAGCAATGTATTCGGACTTTCATGTCATGAAGCAAAATGAAGCTTCCACTCTCCCCATCCTGTCATTTGTTGCACATTTGGTCTGCGCATCAATGTACAGTTAGCTTGACGCAAGCAAGCTGCTTCGTTCGTTATACTCACACACACACCCACTTAAATACAGATATGAATGTTATGGGACATACCCATAAATAAAACAATTGCATATAATATTAATTCGCACACATACATATGTATGTGTATTTATACATACACACACATATACACAGTTGTGTGCATACAAATATAAGCAGTTTTAGTTGCAACATGCATATTCTATTATAACTGTATCGACATTTGACAGTTATTGCATAAATGCATAATCTACATATGCAACAGCGACATATGTATGTATACGCATACGTACACATACTCTTAACTGCATTTGCTTGCATTTCGCATTCATGCCACAATTAGTTGCAAGTAATACTTGCTTGTTACTTTCTTGGCTTAGCAATTTCACTATTTGTATAAATATACCTTCATATGAGTGGACATACTATGTAATTGAATAGTTGTATGTGTTGCCACGTGCATATACATATGTGTGTGTGTGCGTGTTTCATTTGCATTTGATATCATAAATTTAAGTAAATTGATGCATTTTCTTGCAAATTTGAAGATGTTGACACAGAGGCTGGCCCAGCAAAATTGAGCCAAATGCACACGCTCGCACAGTATTGATTGTTATTGTTGTTGCACGCTGCATTGTAAGCTGGCTGATTGCAATATTACATGCGTGCAACAGCATTGTTGTGTTTGTTATTGCAACAAAACATAATATTATTGCACTTAGAATTACAAATACAAATACACAAACTGTAACTAACGCACACATACACATAGATCGGTGTATAGTCCGTGCATTTAGTTGACATCACAGTTGTTTGCTGACAAATAATTTTGTAGTTGTTGTTATTAGCGTTGCCTTTTGCGCACATATTTGCATTAATCAGTCAAGCAAATGTGCATAAATTTGCCAAATTAGTGAAAAGCGAGCATCTACATACTACCAAATATATATTTGTGCAGATATACATACATATACAAAGGTATGCTATGTATTTACCGACGTAGGGAGGACTATAACTTCATAGCTCATACCTAAGCAAAATGAATAATTTCGACATTGCTTTACTAAGAAAAAACTCAAACTTCGGCGGCATGAGGCTATAATTCCATTCACAGTTGCATTTCTCATAAAAGGTGATCAATTTCGATATTCCCTACTTTTTTTAGAAAAAACACAGAAACTTCAAATTTAATGGGAAAGATTTATTATCATTCGAAAGAACATCTTTTAACATTTATTTTTGAAAATTACCACTTTCAAATGTTGGCTGCAACTATGTTTCAGATAGTCAATCCGTTGAGTCCAAGTTTCGATGACTCGTTCGAGCGTTTCGACTGGTAACTGCGGAATGACAGACGTGATGTTTTTTCCAAGTCCTGAATTGAAGAGGGATTGTCCGCACAGACTTTAGGCCGCACGTATCCCCACAGGAAAAAGTCTTACAGTGTGATATCATACGATATTGGTGGTCTATCGAGTGTTCTCTCAATATATCCATTGATTAATTGATTGAGATGTGTGGGAAGTGGTGCCATCTTGTTGAAATCAAATGTCGCCGAGATCACGAGCTTCAATTTCAGGCATCATTCCATACGTCATTGGCTCTCCGCGGTCTTCGTTTATTTTCTTCACTATGTACTGGACATGGTCTATTCGATCGAATATTATCCAGTAGTGAATGCTGGGTCTCAAGATGAGTGATGGTGTTGCGAATAGTACGCTGAAATGCCACACAATACTGAAGAGAAAAGGGTATGGAAAAAGTACGTCTACTTGGATCACCTGTTATCATAAATATAGGGTAAGGCTGAGCTCAGACTACCACCGGTGTCACAGCTGGATAGTGGGCGGCCTATATTAACGTAGCCTAGACCATGTACTGCAGAAGAGAAGTTCTTGACTCAACTAGCCTATAAATAGGCGACAACAACCCTCCCGGAGTTGCATTGAGCAGGAAGCTATCCACGAGAGGGAGGCCACAAAGCGATGAGGGATCAATCCAGCGGCTAGCACTCAATGTTCATAGACGTCGGCGATAACATTGTACAAGCGACCATCCGAATTGAGCCGAGGAAAATTCTGATTATGGTATACTGAAATCCCTGAGCAAATTAGTTAAACAAAGCGCTGATGTGAGCAGCAGTTCGTCAGCTCAATAGGTAAGAGTGGTATCTCACCGAATCTGTTAATCATGCTAATGCTGTACTCAACTCCGTCTTGTTAAAACTCTGGCAGGACTTCAAGAACGTTCCCTGCGCGTCGCCATAAATTTGACCGTAAAAGTCCAGATGAGATGAGCTCCTGATTCGTTCCCGAACCTTGCTCTCAGAGCAAACTCCTATAAGGAGTTCTGTCAACCCTCGCGTGACCACCCTGCCTGCATAGATAATCACGGAGTTCATATAAATGGTAAATCCAACAATGTGAGAAGATAGCCGCGGATTTGATGCGGAGTTCCATTAGCATAAAATGAATACACTATAAAAACAGAATCTCCAAGTAAAGCATCTAACCTAACTAGCAGGATCCGCATAACAAACAAAGTCGGAGAACACTCCAGCTGTCATCACAGAAAAAACTTGGGTCACACAATACTCACCGAAACTAGGTTTTATTAGAAAAGGAAAAATGTCTGCATTGATGTTATGAATGGAATACTACAACTTAACGAACTTTTTGATGAAATCAATAGTTAGTACAGAAATTGGCTTATCGCAGAAAAATAAACGAGGACATTTAAGCAAACATCGTCAGAGTCAACAACCTCGAAACAACGTGCGACAAGGTCGGTGGACACTTGTGAAATAGTGGAGCATCGAAACGAAAAGGACGGCCAGTGGTAAAAAGTTTTACTTAAAATAAAGAAGAAGCCTCAAGCAGATGGAGGAAATGTAACGGAAGCACATAAAAATTTAGAAGAACGCCTATAAGGATGAACACAGTTGTAAACCCGAGAACAAATAATAGGATCAAGCGATAAGTAGAGGCCGTGATCATTGAGCCATTAAAGAGATTCGCAATACAGCAGCCGCAACGACGCTATAAAACCTGGAGAAGGAGTAGATTACAAAACTAGCTTCTGCGAGGCATTCAAACTCAGAATCTTGACACTGTATCAAACACCGCGGCAGCACGGCTTTAGTCCATGCATGTCCACCATTAGAGCTATTGAAAACGTAGTGCGTAGCTTGGGAGAAGCTCGTCGAAAAAACAACTTTTCGAAGCCTAAAGTTCTTTCCGCAGTCCCCTGGAGCATGTTTGGAATGCTATTATATAACAGCGAAATATTGGCCGACACATTAAACGGGAAAAATGGACGGAAAGTACATGCAAAGATGCAGAGAACAGCAGTCTAGTGATAAGTGGCGTCATTCTAATAGATCTATTTGCAAAGGATGGAAAACCACCGTGGCTTTGGAAGAAGAACGGAACAGAATATATACTTACTTGTACACAGAACAACAAGCGAGGAAGCAAACACTTGAACTCTGGCAAGATTGGTGGATAGTGTAGTGCAAAGGAAGATGGACTGTCAAACTAATCAAAGATATCGGGAGATCGTACAGTAAGAAACAAAACGAGGTAAATTAATATTTAACACACATGAATTTCCGAAAATACCTGTACTACATGGGAGAAGAAAAAAATCTTGTCTGTATTTGAGGAGGCGAACTTCTAGAGCACTCAAACCATATCTTTTTTAAGTGCCGCCGATGGAAAGAATACGAAATATATCAGTATACATTTCGGCGTGATTTTATAGACAAAAAGGCTAATTAGTATATGTACATTTCATAAATAAAAACTTCAAAGGGATCAAAGTATTATATCACGTTAATACAACTAACACCCATAATAAAGGTGTGGAGCAAAGGAAATCCGTGAAACCTTTCTTGAAATCAATTGTGTGTTTTGCTTGGCTGCGCTTATTCTGTTAACCTATGAGCTTAAATATTCTTTGACATGTTGAACATATTCATATATGCATGTATTTATGTATGTATATGTGGTTGGTATTATTTCCGTTTTCCGGTTGTCAGACAAATGCATTATTATACCCTTCATTATTTACATTTCACAAGAAATTGATACCATAAAGTCAAATGTTTGTGCACATTGATTTCCTTCGAGAATTGTAAGGCACAATGAAGGCAAACAGACATACATACAATCAAACAAGACTTTATTGTTAATAAAAGGACATGCAAATTTATAAATGAGGATTTACGTTTGTGTGCATATAAATATATACAAAGTGTACATAAGTATATTTCCAAGTAAGTGTGGAAGAAGTGAAAATAAAATAATTTTGTTAAGCAAATCGACATTACTGATGGTTGTACATATACATACATACATATATACATATATATAATATATAATTTTTATGGAACATTCCAAGTTTATTGGATACAGAGACTATATATAATATCTTTAGTACTTGAAATGGTGACAATAAGTCAAGAATACAATATACGGGTTATGAGTTGAATATCATCTTAATGCTAAAGATCTCTCTCTGGAACAAGAGAACCCGAAACTAAATCATTATTTTTAAGAATTATTGTAAAAAATTAAAGTAAGCAGATTCCAAGCATTATTTCAAGTTTGCACTACTAAATATCTATTGATAAAAGTTGGGATCTCTCACTGAAAGTGGTCCACTGACTCAAAAACACCATAGTCAAGCTAATTATGTTCCGTGGAGTCTTTATGTGGTGTAGGGCTTTAGAAAAGACCACACTTGCAATGAATCTCGGATGGCGCTCATCAGCATGTGTGAGGCTCTAAGCTCCACTCCAACCATTACACTTAACGCCATATTTCACATGGTGCTTATAAACATCGTCGGAAGGTGTATGGTTGCGAAAGTTGCCATCAGACTCAGCGAATCTAAGTTCCTTAATGAACACGTGTCTGAGCATTCGGAAATCCTCCCACAATTTGATCTCCTAACGAAAAACTTGAATCTTGGAGTCGCCAAACCGAACTCTAGTGTCTCCTTCTCTGTCCATATACCGGCGAGAAAGTGTGTGTGGGAAGGAGTCATTAGAGGAGAGAGGCAGTGAGCTTATTTACGGATGGATGGAGGAGTCTACTGTCAGTAGCTCTCTAACAACTCCAGCTTCAGATTTCCTGGATATTGCAGTGGTATCTAAGTCCAGGTTGCAGCCATTAAAGTAGCAGTAGATTTATTGTTGCGGAGTGCAGCCTCCTTCTGAGAAGTGACCTTAACTCAGTTAGCGGGGTGGCGATACTAGCCTTGAACGCATTAATAGTGCGTTCATGGTTAATCAAGGAGTACTTAACCTCGTCATCGCAGGCAACTCTTAAGTTTATGATCTGCCAATGAAGGGTACCCTTGTACCGCTATCAGTACAATGGGAGCGTGTCGGTGCTGCCGTATCATCTTTTGTTCTATTACTAGATAACTGGACTGGTTGCTTTTGAACCAAGATCGATCGCCAGAGATCTAGTGATCTCTTTCCCTCAGTAAGGCTAGCATCGTTGTAGGGGTTTTAACAGGTCATTGTCGTCAATGCCGTAAGGCTGGCGTCAACTGCAGAAGCTGTATGGAAGAATACGAGGTAAAAACAACTCAACAATTTCTTCTTGACTGTCCCGCGTTTGGGAGGTCAAGGCTTGGGAGCGGATACCTTCAGACAGCGTTCGTTAATTACTAAGTTCGAACACAGGAGTTCTTATTTTCTATGGCTTCATAAAGGTCTGCGTCCACGTATGATCTCTCTAAATCAGCCATCTAACCTAACCTATCAAAAGATCACAATTTATAATTCCTAAAACGGGAACTTTACTTTAAGACTTCAAAATAGCTCAAGAGGCCTTTTCCGCCACTTTTCCTGGAATGTCCCTCAACAAAATACATAATTGTAATCCCGCTTGTTGCTACTGATTACCAAGTGACAATGAATTGACCTTTTTGCTGTGACTGCTTTGTTGCTGTCATTTCCCTTCACTTACTCTCGGCTCAACTCGACTCTATTAATTTTGCCGAATGAATGGCAGACTGACTGGCGAATCGGTTGAACCGTTGCACTGTTTGTTGCTGTATTTAGTTTCAATTTACGTAATGCGACATATAAAACAGATAAATTTTCAATTATGTACAGGCAGAGGTGGGTATTTGACCGCATGAATATTTACACAAAGCGACTTCCTTTTTATTTGAAATTTTTTTTTTTTTTTTTTTATTTAGAAAATTACATATTTTTGCATATTCGATATGCCGTGATTTTTTATTATGGGGAGAGAGAAAAAAACGATGACAACTAAATGAAGTGCTATAAAGGTTAAAGGAAGAAAAATTTTATTTCTAAATGGGTATAAAGAAATAAAAATGCAAAATTAGTGTCAGTGATTGTAATACCAAAATTTCGGGATTTGATACCGGATATTCGGGATTACTCGAATCAAATTAAATGGTGTATATTCAAACAAATAAAGTGATTTTAAGATTTAAATACTGATTAGTGATGGTGATACCGAAATTTCCGAATACTGATACTGTGAAATTCGGGATTATTCAATCTCATATTAAAATACATATATGGCATACATTCATATATTTGAAGTATTTTAGCATTTAAACTAACGGTTAATGATGGCGGTCCGAAATTTCGGAATTTTGATACCTGAGATTCGGGGTTATTCAGGTTCCTATTAAGCGCTGAACATTCACATAGGGATAGAGGCTTAGAAGTTAGTTAGGTTAGCGGTTAGTGATCACGATACCGAAATACGATACTTTGATTTCGGTATTATTCAAATTAATTTTATAATATATTGCATACATTCATGATATAAAGAATAAAACATCGATTAATGATGGTGATGCCGAAATTTCGCGATTTTGATACCATGAACTCCGGTATTATTCAATGTCATATTAAATGGTGTACATTTACACAGATGAAGAGTTTAACGGATAAAATAGTAGTTACTAATGGCGATACCGATATTTCGGGACTGTTGTATTGTGTGTATAATATTTATGTTTATCAAAAGAGCAGAATAAATTAATGTACGAGGCTATTTGCGGTAATAGAATTTTTGAGAGAGTTTTGGAGCACATACATTTTTTTTCTTTAAGAAAGTAATAGCTTTAGAATAAAAAAACATCGTAATGAAATTATTTTGATCCCGAAGAATTAAAAAACATTAAACCAAAACTATTCCAAACCCAAAAAATTAAAAAAAAATCAAACCAATCCCGAAAAATTAAAAAAATCGGGACCAATCCCGAATTTTCGGGACTACATACTCAAGCAGATGCTATATTTTTATTTACACACTTTTTTGTTTATTTCTTAGACAATAAACGAAAATGGACTGCAAACCAAAGGCGAATAAAATTATTCTATAATTTCGAAATTCATACGGTATACAAATAATATTTTTTTAGCTTGAAAGGTTAAGTAATTTACTGCACGAATATATTTGGGGAATTAGAATTATCTATAGAATTTTTAAGACACACAAATTTACTTTTTCCTTCTTTGAATGAAATTAACAAGCTTTGGAATTAAAAAAAAATCGCAAATTTATTAGAAATGAAACCGAAATTATCCCGATTAAAAAATAACTTATTAAATCAATTCCTTATTCCAGTGCCTAAAATCAAATGTACATTCCAATCCCGAAAAAATAAAAAAAAATTTCGGATCCAATCCCGGAAAAAAATAAATAAAATTCGGGATTAATCCCTACGCTAAATATCACATTAATCGCTATATTATGTATGAGAAAAATTTGAAAACAAAATTCGGGACCAATCCCGAAATATTGAAAAAAAATCGGGGCCAACCCTGAATTTTCGGGACTGCATGGAAATAATAAAATCTCATTAGCTATAAGTTATTGAAGTCACTAGCAATCATATACTAGCGCATATAACATATTAATCGTATTATTTGTAACACATCACTAATAAAGAACACCGCCAGGGACCTGAAAGTGCACACAACAACCCATTTCCTATACATTGAGGTGAACATCAATGCTATACTATGTAGCCATATGCACAAAACTACAGAAATATGTACATGTATTTGTAGGTTTCTCGTATATCATATTCACCCGGTCAACGGTCAGTGGCGGTGCTTGCACTCATATCCGCACCCAATGTGAATCTATAATGAATAATAACAAAAACAATAACAACAACAATAAGAAGAACAAAAAAACAAAAGTTGAACAAAACTTTGCCACATAAAACCGAATTGTAACTACCGGAGCCAACCGGATGCGTCTGAAATCGATCGTCATGGTGAGAAATTTCGCATTATATCTAAAGTAATAAGTACAATATGGGAGTAACTATGTCAATATATACATGTATATGTATGTATATATTTACGCAGTGCAACTGTCACTTTGATTTAATACTTTTTTAAAGCTTTTTGTGTGATAAATGCGATACAAATATTGCTCGGACCCGACCCTCGCACACTCTAGCTGCGATTTGTGGCTTCTCTTGCATATTCATGTGAACTTTTGGCATAAAACCGGGATTGTAAAGTAACTGTTCACACATTAGTATCATAATTAATATAAATTTCATAAGCTTGCTTGCGCACCCTCCGATGTAAACGCAGATTATTTACATTTAATTTCGCTCTTAAGTAAAAAATCTGCAGTAAAACACATTATCAACTGTGATTTTCTTCCTCTCCTTTTTTGCATTCGCTTCCCCGGCATAAATCATTTTTAATGTGCCAAACCGCAATTTGTAAAAATTCCCAGGCATTTAAGTGGCTTTTTGGCGGTTTGGCAAGTGTTGCTGCTCATATAGCGGTTCAAGTCGGCGGAGAGTATGGTAAGTGACCACACATACACATAGAAGTATATATGTATATGTATAAGTAAGTGAATTGGCACGTCATTTCGCATTGCGGTTAATAAAATGTGTAATTCGATACCCCTTCAAGAGTATCTCTCACACTCAGTTTGCCCCTCCAAATCGACTATTAAATATTTCGACTTTGTTGTAGAGGAAATGACTTGTGAAAGCATCAAGCGGCAAAAGCTGTTGGCGGAGACGGTATGGTATAGTATGAGGAAAAAACAGTTAACAAGTGATAATTAATTGACCTTTCGTCGGTACATTTGGTATTTTCTCAGAAGTTGTTAGCAGGTTACTTAAGGAAATTTTTACTGTGATGGGAACACAAATTGCTGTCAGAGGCTTAGTTTATATACTCTATCTCCATTTCTATCTCTCTTTTTCTCGCTCCGTCCCTCTATTTTTATCTTTCTCTCCCCCTCTCTCTCTCACTTTCTTCTTCACCTCTCTCTCTTTCTCCATTTATACCCTATCTCCCTATCTCTCTCTTTCTCTACCTCTCTCCCCCTTTTTCACTCCCTCTCCGGACAGTCGGGTTTGGTCCTAACACAGTTTAAGTACTTAGAACAATAGCACCAGCTTTTTTGCACCTATTACCCAGTTCGACCTTTGTTTGGGATCCACAGTAAAACTTTAGGATCGGAACTAATTATATTTGCAGGATAACTTTAACCGTCTCTCTATTTTCCTCCATTTCTCTCTCTCCACCTCTCTCTCTTCCTCTCCCTCCCCCTTTCTCTCTTTCTCTCTCTCACTCTCCGTCCCATTCTTTCTCTGCTTCTCCGGAACGTTTCGGTCCTAACACAGTTTGAATGCTTAAAAACAATTACCGGCTTTCAAACTTTTTTGGGATCTGCTGTAAAACTTTTGGGTCGGGACTAACTACATTAATAGAATTACTTTAAAACACATAAGTGCATATAGTCGTATAACTAGTGCTCTCCCTCTAGGTCTTTTTAATCCAGGAAATAAAGAGTGGTTTTAAACCTCAACGCACTACGTCAGAGAATATCCTTGGAAACAGGGAGGCAGTAGATGTAGTGTCTGCCGGAATGCGGCTGCATATCTACTGGGACACAAAGAAATTCCGAAAAACGAAATAGCTGATGAGATTGACAAAAGTGCTAACCATCTGGCTACCAAACCAGTATACATAGGTAATACGGAAGTCATTAAAGACGATATACAATGAAATTTCCGAAAGGGCTGACAAATGCCTCAGGGTGGGATATAATAATATACTTTAAGTACAAGCAGAATCGCCAAGATCATGTATAAGAGCCGTTTTTTGCCTACATGATCTCGCGAGGATCGATAAGGACCGACGTTATAATGTATACAAAAAGAGTAAGGAAGTAGGTATGAGAACATTTGATCTGCTTATGTCCAGCATTATCTACAACTTGGCTGAGATATGTAATAGCTTTGCAGTTCAAGGGTTGTACTATCAAAATTAGATATCAAGTAGTTGTTAGGGTTCGCAAAAATCGTTGGTCTCCTGTATATTGCATTTTTCAGCTCAAATTAAACTGTACCTCCTTCTACAATTACTAAAAACCAGTGGGTCAGCCGGCCACTATAACCCAATCCATGGATGACATTTAGCAAGCTAGGCTATTAGGCTTTCAAATCATTAACAACTTAGTTACTGAAGACGACTATCTAAGAAGCCATTCTGGAGATAAAATCAATAATATTCTTCCAGGTTTCGAAAAAGTGAGTTACTAAGAGGGTCAAGCACAAAAAAAGGCCAAAAGTGAGAAGTAGAATCAAAGATAAGGTGAAGAAAAATAATTATGGAAGGATTCTTTTGGAACCAATAATTATTTTGAAAACTCATAATAAGCTTTCGGGGGTCCGAAGTTTGACCCTTAGATATTGAAGCAAATAGAGAGAGTTATTTTTGACAGCTTCATTAACATAACCCAATACAGAAAAGTAAATGAATTTTCAGAAATCGAAGGGGTTTATAAGAAATCAGAGAGCTGTTTAACATATTTAGGTTCCTCCCCAAAACACACACTTTTTTCATGACATTCAAAGAGATCAACTTCTTGGAGAGCTATTAGACATCATTACCGATACTTTGAACTTCACTAATCGAGCAAAAACGGTATCTTTCTGTCCAATAATCGATTAAAGATTGCAAATTTGAACAATAGCCACATGTAGGAACTTGCAACTAAACCACAATCCATCCGAGCCAAAAACACGTGCAACATGCGATGAAACGCTTTCAGAATAGTAGACTCTAGACACAGATCCAACTTTTCATTCCTTTTCTCCGGCCAGAAATTTGGCTTTCAAGCCAAACTCCCATATCTCTTACACAAGTATTAGGTTTTGTCCGAAGAAACTCATTAATATTTGCATTTCCTTTGATGGTCTTACAAGAGGAATGTGCATCATTACCACCAACATTAGCGACACCACGAATCCACACCGCCGCACCCACAACGCCGGCACCAACGTCTTTGTCAGCTTTTATTGACTCGTTCGACGCAGGCAATCCGCCAGCAGCACGGCGGGACGAGATCTTCAGATGAAAGATATCTTTTTGACATTGGCATATTAACATAATACAACAACAATGACCGTTTATGACATTCAACGATAACAACAACAATGTGGGTAGCAGGCTGAAAGCAACCGAATGCAGAACTCGCGGCTTTCATTGCCACGATGACTAAGTAATTAAATGGGTGCATGAGTGAGTGAGTGAGCGAGTGAATGATTGAAAATTAATTAATTATTGCAAATATTTATTTCGTATTTTTATGCCTTTAACAAACTGGCGACCGATTGGCAGCGCTTTAATGTCTCATTTTGTCTTGTCGATGGGACGCGGATGTGTAAGTTTGTATGCCCGCGAATATGTGGGAATGTTTGTAAATTGTAATAAAATGCTTTTTATTGATTCCTAAAAGGGAATGATAGCTAAAGAAAAGGAAGATAGGAAGAGGAGGTGAGTAAATGGCTGGTAGTTGGTTGGATATGTTCTGATACTAGAGTGTGCAGGGTGGTATAAATGCAAATTACGGACTTGATAATACTTGAAAGTCAAAAGCATGCAAGCATAATAGCACTTCGAAAACTAAGGTCCAAATTCATAGTCAGCCAACAAGCTTTGTCGATTTGGAAGTTTACATCGTTTTGAGAAGCTCAATATGGTACACCTGGTAGAATGAGTTCAAAGGCGTCATCAGTCTATCGATTCCGGTAAATATCTGTTTGAACATTTTACACGAGAAAACCACACGTTGACGAAGTCTTTTCGGTGATTACCACTGACTTTTGGTGATAACTTTGATCCACAGTTATCACCGACATAGTCTCAAAGACCCGGATCGAGCTCTTGTTGCCGCTGGAGTGCTGACTACGCAATTTTTGATGAGGTATCTTATGATAAACCGGTAATGCTGAGTTCAAACCACCTACTGAGTACTCATTAAAGGGTGACATGCTTACTAAGTTCATTATGTTCTTTCCAGTTTATGAAAAGGTCTGCAGTAGAGCAGATGAAAGCATATGTATATACAATATAATATCTACGTTAAACAAAATGAGTAGCTTCGATGAACCTCGACATGCCAACATATATATATAGAGAGAGAGCTTTATAGAGACATAAACATTAGTGTTAGATACGACATCGAGGCATGATATTGTTTTTAAACGCTAAGAAGCACTTAGGTTTCAGCAGTTCCGACTGACTCTATTCCTTGATTTATGAACGGTGAATATCAAAAAGGGAGATGGAGTCATATATAGAAGTTCACGCAGGAGAGGAAAGTTCTCTGATTGCCATTCACTTGGGAGTGGCCAGAAGCGATTCTTTTACATATGACTCAAGCAGCTACCTACTTCCAGGCTTAGACCAAGTAGCCAAAAAAACATTGTGCGCTGGGTTTGGGACCCGGCGCGTAAAAAACGCCCTGAAAGATAAAGCCCTCTCTCGACGAAAAAGAGCCAAACTCTATAAGGCTCTCATTACTTCCGTCCTGCTATATGGTGCTGAGGCATGGACATCTCGCTAGGTCATGTCGTCTGAATGGACGAAACCACTCCAGCTCTGAAAGTTTTCGACGGAGTACTCGCCGGAGGAAGCAGAAGCAAAGCAGAGTAAGACCTCCACTGACGCGCTGCTGTAAACTTAGCTATAACCGCGTAAGCGATGTCTACGCTAGCAAATAATAAGAAGAATATCAAAAAGACCTGTGTAATCAAGATAAAATGTGAGATTCAAGGCATCATTTACAAATGATCCACAAACATTGTATATACATATAAAGCAGTAATTCGCAACAGAACCACCCTGTTTATTTATACGAATATATATCTACATATTTCTGGAACACTGCAGGTGCAGCAACTAAAAAAATTGGACTGAAACAACAACAACTAAAGGCACAATGCTTCGCCCGCAGTTGAACTTCGCGAATGCAAAAAATGAAGAGACTTCAAAAAAACGAAAACGAATGAACAATAAAAATATGTTTTTGTATTTTACATGTTTTATTCCAATAAAGAAATTTATTTCACTGAACCCGCAGCAGACCACCCGGTAGTGCTATTCTCCAAACCAAGCGCTTTTATAACATATCATTACATGCAAATATACCTCTCTCTCTCTCTCTTTGTAACATTTTTGATTTCTGCCATAAATTTTTCGAGAACACCTATAAATCGGCTATAAATGTAAAGAAAAGGTGGGTAAGGCCAAATCAGAGGGCCATTCTCATATAAATTTCAATGTGCTTTCCATGCAAAAGTTCTGATTTCTACGAAATAATTCAACATCAAATTGTTTGGCTGACAAAGTCACATAAACAAACTGATATTAAACTTAAAGTACAGTTTCGCCGGCTGACTAACAACGATAAACAATGTTGCTTCTTGTGTAAGACGGGTTATAAAAAATTACGAAATGATTGGAAATTTTGTACTCTCCTTGAAAGCTATAAGTCAACAAGTCGTAGAAAGCAAACCAAAGTTACAAATAATACACGATTTTTATGTTATCATTGCGGGCAGTTGACCAAAAAAGTGAAATTGCTGACCTCATAGCAACAAACAAATCATACTTCGCGCCCGATTTCAGTTTTATTACATCAGGAGTCATCTAAAAGTTTCCGAATAGCCTGATATAACGGGTGATCCTATAGACCACGTCCAGCAGACAGTGAAAAAAACATCCGTAGCAGAGATTGTACACGAAGACCGTGGAGACTCAATTCGGCACCGTTCGCAGCGAGTCGGACTGACGAATGGAACGATTAGGCGTAGTTTACGTCGAGATCTCAAATTGAAAGTGTGCAAAATACAGCTTAAGAACTGAAGCCGCTCGACCTACCCATGCGACTGACCTTCTTCTGTTACATGTCTGAAAACTTAGACACTTGCGTAACAGATGTTTCTCCTGGTGGCTGTTTCTCCGCTCAAATATGGGATAGGACGAAGTCGCTAAAGAAAAGACGCAGCAAGATAAAAGGGAATGTTGGGAGGGAGTCTTCGGTAAGGAGCTCTTTAGTTCTACAGGACCATAGGCAGAAGTGGCAGCTATTAAAGTAACTGTAGATTTTTTCGGGAATGCAGCACTGCAAGGATTTTGACATTGAGCTCGTAAACTGTGCGCGTAAAGTTGATTAAGCATTGTCTGTTCTCACTAAAAATAGCAACATGCTACTTCATCTATCAGACTATCAAGCATCCAAATTGTGTTAGCGGAAACGCTTGAAACTGCAAAGCTGATGAGCTAGCAAGGTAAAGGGCCCGTACCGCGTTCACAGGGGAGTGAGGATGAGTCGGATCCCAGTTGTCATCTTGTGCTCGATCATGTCCAATATCATTCACTTTCCAACAAAATATTGTTAGGGATATAGCAGTAAGAGTTATTGTAGCTATAACATAGACTTCCTACATCAAAAAACGCTTCCGGACAACTATACTTGTTTACAATTCCTTTTTTATGAGAAAAAGCAGCCAATAATTAGAATTGATTATTCTACAATTTTTTGATTGCTACCAATATAAGTATACTCCAAGCCACCAGCAGCATTGACAATCAATCGACGGAAAAAAAATCAAAAGCTTTTGCTAACAAATCAAAGCGCTTGATGTGATCTTCATTTGTTTGACAGCAAAATGCACACACAAATGAATTGAATTATGGTGAAATGTCATTTTTCGAACACTTCTCTCACTTTGCACACAAGCTTTGCTTTTCTTGCACCGATTCGCAAAAAGGTGGCAGGCACAGTGACGTCAAGTTAAGTAACACCAAAAACGGTCACAAAATCGAGAGTTGGCGGTCGTCGGTCACATGGAAAAAAGGCAGCAAATAACAAAACGTGGCAATTTTTAATCGCTACCGTTGCATGTGGCATGTTGCCAGTAGCAAATGTGGCAATTTTAGTGACTTGTGATTGCTGTGACTGTCCGTAGTTTGTAGTCGATAATGGCGGTAGTGTTCACTCACCTCAACCTCACCTCAATTGACTGACTGTCCTAAGGTAGTATCGATTTGTTGCTTTTTTTTTCTCTCTACATATTTTAATTGAGTAGAGGGAAGGAGAGTGTTGGAGTTTGTGTGTCTGTTTTGGCAGATTGACGTTTTCACTCAACTCGTTAGCCATTTTGCAAATGGTTATAGCTAATCAGTGATTTGTGATTGTCATATGAGCGGCGAATATAAAGGAGTAGGTACTTTGAGTATTTTATTTTCTAGCCTTTTGAATGGATTATGGATGGATATTGATTACTGCTGAAAGCTTGATAAAACACCCAAGAATAGCGAATAAACAGTAGAGAAATAATTAAAAGCGATTGGAATTAATGTGAACCCCAGTGAGGACTTGTGAGAGCCAGCAAAAGACTGAGAATTGGTGAGAGCCAGTTAGAACTAGTAGGAGGCAGCGAAAATGGTTGTGAGTCAGTGAAAACCGCACAGAATCGCTGAGGACCACCGTAAAAATCCAGTGAGAACTGGTGAGGACTCATAAGAGTCTCTGACAACCACGGTGAACCGGTTAGAGTCTCTAAGGGCTAGTGTAAACCATTGAAAGTCTTAAAGAACTACTGTGAGAACTCGTGAGAATCACTATTAGATGGTGAAAATCAATGAGAACCGCAGATAGCCATTGATAACCAGTGAAGACCTCGGAGAGCTCCTGAGCTCCCTAACCGATCACTGGGAACCGCAAAGATCCACTGAGAACTACTGACTACCCAGAAGAGCACTTGACAACCTCTAAGAGCCGGTTAGAACAGCTGAGAGCTGGTGTAAATCATTGGGAGTTCCAAAAAACTACTGAAAATCAATGATAACCCAAAAGAGCCGCAGAAAGCTAACCTAAGATGATAACCACGGAGATCCATTGAGAGCTGATGAGAGCTGAGAGGCAGTGAAAACTCATGAGAGGTAGTGAGAGCTTCTCAGAAATACTGAGAGCCGGTAAGAACCTGTGGGAATTGAGGAAGACCGCTGAAAGCCGATGACAGCCTGTGATAGTTCTGCAGAAAATCGTTGAGTATCAGAGAATACCTCACAGCGCCACCGAGAGAATGTCGAAGAGCCGCAGAGAGCCATTGAAAATCAATGAGAACCTTAGAAATACTGAAAGCCGATGAAAACCCATCAGGCCAGTGAGAGGCAATGAGCGTTAGTAAGAATCATTTGAAGTAGCGTCATATACAGCACGTTCTAGTAAACTTCTATGTACATGAACCATATGAAATGAAATAGGTAATGACTTTAACTGATTTCATCCGTTACGAAGAACCTAGCCCAACCGAATTATTAATAACTGATATACTTTTCTGAAGAACAACTTAGACAGAAGTCACCATGAGGGCCTCACTGTTGTAGTGTTAGCAGTGTGAGCAAAGAGGAAATTAATGATTGAGAGAGTTCTTGCCTAATTTTGTGGCGTTAGAATATGTATTAAGAGTTTTAAGAGTCGCTTGATAAGAACATAATCTCAGAATATAGTTCTCTTGAAATGATAGAACCATATGAAACTCAACATATTATTTCTGACTAGACATACGCGTATTAAATTACACTCATGAATATTTAAACGAAAGGTCAGTTCGCTCCCACTCCGCACTACAAAACTCTTAAGAGCCCTATTATTATCTGTAGTCATAAATCAAAACTTTCACTTAAGGCTCACACATTTATTTCAATATTTCCAGAAGCATTTCATGCCACAACAAATATGTTGCACATTACGCAAACTCTCCCGCTCATAAGTAAAGGCGACATATTTTCATATCTATCTTATTATATTATATTTATCTTTATATGACCAAATGTATGACTAAATGTGTGTGTGCCACATATGGTCGGTCACTGGACACTTTCGACGAATTGTCCTTTTTATGCTATCAGCACTGGCATCTCTCGAGCACATGGAGCTGGGGAAATTGCGAATGGTCTTGGAAGCTACTGCCGTTGTTGCTCTGTTGCTAGTTGCTGGTGCTGGTGGTGGTGATAAAAATCTATTATGCTCATATCATATTTATTATTGTTGCTTATTTGTTGCAGTATTTCCCTCTTTTTGCGGCACTTTTCCCCAGGCTCAAGTTTTTGTCGCTCTGTTCGTGTTGCCTCTGCGTAAAGTTAAAATTATGAAAAAGCTTTTTTATGGCCGTCCAGTTTGTCTTTTTATTATGAAAGCGTGGTGGTCAGCATTAGCTGTAATAGTTCCGCTATTTTTTACTCATCATAGCTTCTCTTCTCAGTGTTTGTTTTTTGTTTGGCAAGGCTAATGTGGTCCATTATCGTATATTTTTCTTGCTTCTTCGTTCTTGCATTTTTTTTTTTATATTTTTTGCTTCTGTATAATAAAAGTCCAAGTCGTACCTCGTAGAAGATTCGTTTCATACGTACGTATGTATGGGTGTATGTAGTGGTGTTTAGAGTTGCATATTAAATTTAATAGAAATTGATGAGCGGCTATTATGACATAAGATGCCACTAACAGATGGAAGAATAAATTGAATTTTTTTGATATTTTGCTTATAAAAATATAATATTCGGATATATTTTGAAAATTTAGGAAAAGTGGGGAATGTTGGGGTGCATAAAACTGAGAGATTTTCACAGTTCATTCTTTGTGTATTAGATAACATGGTTCTTTTCAGGCCATCCAGAATTGATTCAAGGAGTTTCAACATGGTCGCACGACAGTTTTATTGTATGGAGGATATCACTGCAAGAGTGGCTATGATTGTCGTTAAAACATGGATACGTTGGTATATACGAGTACGAAAGAATAAAGGACCCTCAAAACAAAATAGAGAAGGACAACTCACATTTCCGGAGTAAAAAATTTGTCGAATTAGCCTCTGTACACTGTAGATTTAGAAAAGTCATTCCTCGCAGAAAGATTTGAGTCAAAAGCTTAAACATCGCTGTGTATTAAGACACTATGTTGAAAAATAAATTAAATCTTCCCACAATATGTGTCCAGTTTCAAAAAATAGATCTTTATTTAAGAAATAGGACAAAACGTACAGAAAGCTTAATTGGAGCCACTGCTACGTATTCGGCTTAAATGAAGTACTATAATATAATAATAGTCTTTATTCGATTTAACGGCAGAGATCGCAAGAGAGGGAATATTCGCTCAAGTAGAAGAAATGATGCGCCGCTAACCATGCGAGCTCGAAAGAGCTGGGCGTGTACATTCGCAGCAGGGGAGATGTCTAGGTGCGACAGTGTCGGGTGGCAACTCGCTATAAACAAACTAATTAGGTGTGCCGACGAATGGTCGGTATCTCTTTACAAGGAGGCGGTAGCCATGATGGCAGAAGTAAGGAGGAGAAGCGGTGGCCAAATCGGATCTCATGTCCGTGTGTGCCTTCCAACCGAAGCCACCACTCCGAAAGAAAACGTAGAGATATTGCGTTACTGCAATCTTTCACTTCTCCACTTATAGGCATTTCTGGTCCACTGCGCACTCTATCAACAGGAACACTTAATGCCATTTTAAACATAGCACTCGTGGATATTTTCGACTGGTGTACTACCACTAAGTGTGCCCTAAGGCTTAGGGAAGATGGGTTTATGAAGGGGTCCGAAAAATTACACCCCAAAATTATCTCTGCCCTTAACTGCACTCCTAGGAGGGAAGGTTGGAGGGGGATTTGGCTCTCCATTGGCATGTTTCGATATAATACCGAACCAATGGACCTCGTATGCGTTTTGCAGGCGCTACGATCACTCCTATGCCACTGCAAGATCCTCTTGGCCTAGAGTAGAAGGTACTACAGGATTGTGAAAAACGTTGACAGAAGTGTTTTTGGGGCCAAGGTGGATTACTTTGAGGAAGACGGGAAAGATTTTGAAGCATCAATTAAGAATAATATGTATAAAATTGTCAACAAAATCTTCCAATTTTTACTCTTAGTAGTATATACAGAAGTACATACATATATACCCCTTAAGTATTCATGAGTGTGTGCGTTTGCAACAGCAAAGTACCAAATTTGCTTGACAATTGCAACAACAGTTTCTTGTTGCAACAGTAGCTGCCGCTAGCAACCAACATCTGGTGGCATAACCAGCCATCGAACGGTGGCAAGCAGTGCTGTGTGACACAAAGATGGATGCAGAGGCATGCAATATGTGGCACATGATATCCATAAATACGTCACAATGTGAAAGTCGGTGGCGAAGACATGTAAACTAGCAAGCAGCAAGAAGTAACAGCAAATCTTTAAATACACATTTACATACATATGTACATACATATGTATGTATATATTAGAAGTATGTAAGTTGCAGTAACAATGCGTATGGCAAACACTGCTCAGCAACTACTTTACAATATGTATGTTACACAGTTGCAACTGTTGCTTGCCACACATAACTAAGAGAATACTAAATACATATATGTAAATATACATATGTATATTTGTGTGGCACTAACATTGAAAATAACGTTTTGGCTAGAAGCTGCTTTTGCATGCTGCATAACAGTCTTCTTGCCACACATCCATCCATCCATTCATCGATACCCGGCAGCAACTGTTGGCATTGCCGTTGCATATCAAAATATTTTACAGCAAAAATCTCAAAGTCACACCGCCACTCTCTGCCGCGACGCGCGACATTTGATTTGCGACACGCGAGTGTATGCGTTTGCCGTGGCTGTTTGACCAGCTGTCGCTGCAAGCGTCGCTACGGCTGTCGTGATTGTTGTCAATATATTTAACTGTATAAAAGTTGTAAGCATACGATATAGAGAAATGTATGTTTGTATGTGAGTTTGTTGCTTGTTGCAACAATGCCAACAGCAAGTGGTTCTGTGTGTTTGTAATTCTTACTTTATGAAATGGGATTTTGTCATTTATTTATCGTTTTTTCACGTTGCTATGAAATCTGATTAAAATGTGTTGCGATTGTTGTGAAATGAAATGAACTGACAGCCAACTGACAGTTTTCTCTTCAAAATACTGCTGCCTTTAACTCTGCTCGAAGAGAACGAATGAGGAGAGCGTAATGATTGTGTCCAGTAGGAAATAATAATGTTTGTGCCATCTCTTTTCAATATGTTAGCATATTTGAATGGCTGCAGTTGTCTATTCGATTCACCACTCTGTTAGGTTTAACATATCGGACAGTTACAAAGATAAACCAAAAATGATGGGTCAAAAAATATTGTCAATTATTGTTGCGAAAACGATAATGTTTCTCCATTGCATACGATCTTACTATATAACTTGTGGTCCATGATAACCGACTATTTGATGCTTGAAATTGAAGCTTCTCACACATCGCATCAATCAATAGATTTATTGAGAGAACACTTCGGTGAGCAGACAATTTCACGTTTCGGGCCGGTCGATTAGTCACCAATATCGAGTCATATCACACCTTTAGACTTTTTCCGGCGGGGATGTGTAAAGTCTAAAGTCTATGCGGACAATCCCGTTTACATTCAGGTCTTGGAGTAAAACAGTACTCATGTTATTCTCTAGTTACCAGTCGAAATGCTCGAGGCAGTCATTGAAAATTGGCCTCAACGGATGGACTCAGTTGCGGTTAATATTTGAAAGATATAATCTTCCAAAAATAAATGTACAGAATGTTCTTTCGAATGATAATAAATATTCCCAATTAAATTTGAAGTTTTTGTATTTTTTCTTAAAAAAAATGGGGATCCTCGAAATGGTTCACTCTTTACTTCCCGTTTAATGAAGTTTTGTGACAGTTTTTTTAAGAACAATGCTCAAAATGATCACAGGAAACATATTGAGCTGGAGCCGCTTGGCTTGAGGTGGTTCTACGAAAACATATGAGATTATTGTCATTCATTCTCTTCTGGCTGACATTTGCCTACATTTATTAGGTCAGTAGAAATAAAGTTCTGAGTTGCATGTGACAGTTCCCATAACCGGACAAAAACCAGAAATTTCGCATAAATAGCAAAAAAAATTATGGAAAAAGATGAAAATCATTTGTCCAGTAAAAGCGGGAACGGGTAGGAGTCGTTGGTTTCTCGTGGTTTACTAGTCCAGCAGGTCTTCAGATCAGCTCAGCAAGCGTTAGTTAACTGCCAAAATTTGTGGATAACCAGGATAATTCGCAATAAGTCTAGGAAACACCTTGCTCTTAGCAAGAACCACCATTCAATGGCGGTAGGAGTTGTAACTGGACATTGTCCAATCGGGATTGCAGTAAGATTGGATATCTTAACGAATACCAGCTTGGAACACGTGCGGAATGGGGATAGATACCGAGAGCTGAAGATTGAATCGCATTTGTAGACGAAAAAAGAGAGAGGTCGAGATGCGTGATTACGAAGAGCTTGACAAGCTTGCCGAAAGGGGTAATGCTCGAAAAAAATATGCGACTACTAACAGAATCTTTCAAGATCGAAGTATACTCTTGTAGAACCCTTAGAAGTGATCTTGTGACTGATGCCCAGAGCATAAGAAAATTATGGAGGGAACACTTTACCAGCCTGCTGTATGGCACTGATACATAACAACAGGAGATGGCAAACCCGTTCGATTAAGATGAAGCAAACGCTTCATTACCAGACCATGAGGAAGTTCGAATAGCAATTATTCGTCTCATCCGAACAGCAAAGCGACGGGGCTGAGTTATTCAAATGCTCCGGCGAAGAATTGATAAGGAGCGTGCATCAGCTTCTTGGTAGAATATGGTCCGACGAAAACATGTCCGACTATGGGAATTTAAGTGTGTTTTGCCCAATCCACAAGAAAGTAGACCCCACAGTCTGCGCCAACTACCGTGGGATAAGTCTACTCAACATCGCATATAAGGTTCTATCGAGCGTATTGTGTGAAAAACCGCCACAAACAAATTTGCCTTCAGGCCAGGAACAACAACTGACCATGCAAAAATCTTGGAAAAGACCCGTTAAAAGGTGGACACACCACCTCTTCGTCGATTTGAAAGCTGCTTTTGACAGCACGAAAAGGAACTGACTTCATGTCTCTTTGTCTGAATTTGGTATCCCCGCAAAGCTAATACGGCTGTGTAAACTGACGAGCTTTAAATCTAAGCACAGAATTTTATCAGTGATAAAATATGGTTTTCTGAGTGACGTAGATTTCTCATAACTGTAATGTGAAGTAGGGTAATATTTTTTTTTATAAAAACAATATGTATTTTAGTTTAAGAAAAATTATAAATTTTTTTCTTTTCGTCCCTCTCTTTTTCTATATCCGAAACTAAAATACTGCACCAAATTTCATACTCAAAACGATCTCCCCCAAAAAAGTCAAATTGTGCACATAAGAATTCCCCACACAAGTTGACACTTAATACTCCGCAGTCAACGCAATCACCATCAACATCGCCATCGCCATCGCTGTGTCAGCATCTACCATCACCTCGGCCAAATGCCGCAAACACCGCTTTAATGCTCACTCGCAATTCCACCGGCCAATCGGCCGGGCCATACTCGTAGTAGCGTCATTGGATTGTGTGTGATGTGCCGTTGATGCGACGAAGAAATTGGTGCTGCAATTGGACATTGTCAGGCGTTTGTGAGCTGCCAAAGTGGCGTATAAAAATTGGCATATCTCGGCGAGGCAATCGAATTGTGTCGCGGCACAAAAACAAACAAGGAGTCCCAAAAAAAAGAGTGAAATAAAAGCGCTGCAAGTTAACTACAACAACAAAAAATTGGAAAAACACTAAAAATCACTAGTGAAATAAACAACAACAATAACAAAGCGCATTCGCAGGCTTTTCATAGCAAAATTTTGGTTAACAGATTTGTTGACATATGAACAGCGGTGCATATGTCTTGCAACTAGCACGTGAGTGTGTGTGTGTGTATGCGCCGGGTTGTGAATGTGGAGTGGAAATTGTTGGTCACATTTCGGCCGCGGCGATAGAAGTCAAAGATGATGTCGCGATGATCGGCGCATTAAAGGCGGAAAATGCGGCACAATCGCTTAGAGATTAGCCAACCAAGGTACTATACGCTGGCGTGTTGCATAGTACAAACACTAACAACAACAAAAACAACAACTAGCAACTTTAAAATTGTGACAATAAAGAAGTGCAACATTTGGTTGAACGTTGAAAAAATGTCGTGACGCAAGTGATGTGCTGGGCTAATGAGCGGGGCGGGCGGGGTGTCAGCAGCAGGCGACGGCTGGTCAAGTGAGAGCAGTGTGAGGAAGTGTGGCAGCGTGTTGGCTAATACAAAGACATGCAACAAAGGCTGTGAATAAGTAAATTTTGTTGTTGTTTGTGTTGTTGTTGTTATTATTGCTATTGTTGTTGTTTTCCTTGTTGTTGTTGCAGCATACAAGTCGTTCGTTCAGCGCAGCGGTGTTAAAGTCGCCAATTTTTCAACACTTCGTCGCACGCTTCGTTAATAAGACACGTCAAGCCGAAAAGGCCGCACATGCCTTTATTGTTTTTGTTGTTTTTATTTCATCTATGTACATATATAGCTGCCCGTCAGGCAGTAAAGCAGCGCAGCGGGCGGTTGCCGCATCAGTTTGCGCCGCGCGGAAGACGCCTGTCGCACATGCAACACTGCGTGTGTACGCATTTAGTGCGCGTTGCATGCAACACCGTTGCAAGTGTTGATGCGGTGAGAAAAAATTTACGTAACTAGAACATTTTCATTTCGGACACTTTCAATTGACGCGCCCGCGCGCTGTTGGCCATTTGCTTTTATTCTCTCTTGTGCAACATTGATTTGCTGACTTACTGCAGCGGTGTTTGTTGTTGTGCAGGCAACATTGTTCCGCTTGTTGCGGCAAATTTGTTGCCAGTGACAGCAACTTTATGTTACGCGTGTGTGTTGACCGATCGGCAACATGTGTTTCACGACGACTGCGCGATATCCTTTGTAGTGTTGCCACAAAAGCCGCAACAACACAACAAACACACATGCAAACATTTTGTGCGTTGTTGTTTTTGTTATTGCAGTTTGCTTTTAATATTGTTGCCATTATTTTTATTGCTGCCACACCATTGGTTGTTGCCACATTTTATTGTTCTTGTTGCATACGCTCCGCTCTGCAACATAACTGCCAGAACAACAACAACCGTCGACCGTGCGGCCAACCAATAGTTCGGCGATAATTATCGTGAGAAAAAGTTTTGCGAATTTTCTTGGAATTTTAATTGTTCTCCGATGTAAAGAAGATTGTTGCCGAACAAGCATATGGAGCAAAAGGTGCGTAAGGAGTCGAGAAGGGCGGAAGGAGGAAAGTGCTGATCAGATGGTACTTGGCTATTTCAATAGATTGCAAAGGAAATCCAGTAAATAGTGGTAAATTAGTGAAATGAAATGGAATGAAATGTGAAAAGATGAAATAATGATTCTAGGAGATTAAGTTCGGGTGGAGCAGACCAACTCAGAGGTCCACGTAAGTGGAATTCTGCGATAACCTCTGTAAATAGTTGCGATTACTAAAAATACATAATTCGGTTATCGATTATTTGATAAATCCATATATTTTTGCTAAAGTAAGCTAAAGTTAATCCAAAATTTCATCGACCATTTGAGTCTCCCTAACCCAGCATGACCAGTAAAGTATAAATAAAATATAAATTAAACAGAGAGTTGACATATTTCAACGCTACTTGTGGACATTGAACAATCTGCGCTCCCTTCAGGGTTGAAGAGGTGGACCATGAACTACCTGGGCGTTCGGTCGGTCGGCAATCATCCGTACTGTTTCGAGGTAAAAACTCCAATTTGCGAAGAATTAAACTGGATGTCCCACATGATGGTGTGTCTTCTTCACGTTTCTATTTAATTTCCATATTTCGAAACTCCATCCACCACCAAAGGGAATTTCTATCACCTGATGATTGCACAACATTGACGACGGTCGATGGAATCGATAACTTCTGCTCAAAAGTAAACGGCTCCGACTTTTCTCGTTTTTCATCTGCAAGGAAGCTAACACTCTCCCCCACTAAATTCACAGCGAACATATTCACAAGCGAACGAGATTAAACCTTAACATTGCAGTCGATGATGCTAAAATTTCGACTGTTAGTAATCCTAACTCGAAAGCCTGGCTCCTCCACTCCTCAGACGACCGTGATAATTGCCAAAGTAACAAAATACGAGGACACTCAAGTCGCTAGTCGGCTGTTTATGGGGAAAAGACAAAGAAACGTTGTTGGTAACACATAAGGCAATCGGCGAGTTAGTCCTAAACTACGCCTCACCGATATGGTCGCCTGGATGAAGTGAAACATAGACGATGAAGCTTCAGATATGTCAGAACACTGCATTTTGGACTTTAAAAGGATGTCTCTTGATGCATCAGGTCGAACATTTACAAAGCGAGGCCTATATGCTTCCCAATACCAAATATACGTATGTCCATCATGCAACGAATCCCCGCATGACTCTAACCAAACCCAACTTATCTAACACTCCATCTCCTTAAGGCCCGACTCCGACGAGACCCGTTTCCTAGGCCTACCTTTTGATGACCACAACGATAACGAACCTGAACCATATCAAGAAATCAGGAATTAGATAACCATTGCAAAAACAACAACTACATAATTTAAATTGAAGACTAATGCGAATGGATTCATGCGTTAAATGGGTGCTTAACTGGAAGTAGCTCCGATTACAAGGTTCTGACCAGAGACTTGATTCTAGTACCAGGGGGAGCAGTGAAGCTTTTGAAGTCGGCTCCGGACTGTTCATTACTTGCATTGTTTGGGAAGCTAGTCAAGGCTTATTATTTGCAGCACGTGTAAACGGACAAGATCCACAAAGCCTTACAAACTTTTTCAAAACTAACTTGTATCGAGTCATTCTCTACCAAAAACGCTCATAAAAGAAAGCGGATAGAACTTTTGGGATCTCTTTTAGCTAGCCGAAAAGGAAGACTGCGATCTTTTGCGATCTTTTTGAAAAGAAAATACAGTGAATAAAATTTCAGTTTGATATCTCAAAAAACCTAAAGAATAGTTCTTGTGTTTACAGAAAGACAAGTAACAAGTGCTTTCCGAATGATAACAAGCGACGCTGCTGAAGTTCTAGCTAGTATGCGCCCATTGACATCCAGGGAGACGAATTCGCGCGGTTGAACCTGCTATCAGAGCCTCTGTAGGCGTAAAAAAAGAGGAGAGAACCAAAAGCATCACAATGTCGCAGCGACGGTGGCAAACCTCAAAGACTAATCCCGGACATCCATTCCTGGATAGATAGACAACATGGGGACCTAGACTAGCACCTAACCCAAATACTTAATGGACATGGCTGCCTTAGAAGACTCCGAGGGTTTTTAAATGTAAGGGAAAATTTCATAACTTCACTTGGCGGTAGTTTTTCGGTGGAAAATTTTATAGCACTCATGTGTCAGTTCTCAGGTAAATGGAAAGCTGTCAGCGAAGCGTCAGCTCTTATTATGACAAAATTAAGCCATATACAGTATATCAGGCGTGAGTCAGTCCGTATGATAGGTAGATTAGGTTAAAGTTCTGCACTCTGGCTTTCGATACTTTCTATTACTATACAAAAAAAAGGGAATCCGATAGCCTAGATTGCTAGAGTTTTTTCACATTTATTGTACCTGCAATTATAGTAAATAATAATAATAATAACACACGAGCCATGTTCGCTATATAATCACCTAAGGCTCCTTGCCATAACTCTCATACTAAATTTCGCTTACAAAACGCCGCACCTAAACGATCCTTTATCAATTATCAGCCGTTGACATCAATAAAGTGTACATTAAAAATAATTGTGCAGCTATTAATGGTAAATATTATGTTCACACAAGTCGCAGTTATAACATACTTAACCAAATTGTGGTTATCGCAATTCGATGCAACCTTATCGCATTCACATAAATACCCGGTGCAGTCAAATGCTTTTCAAATTATTATTATGGTCATTCGCACACTCGAACTCACAGCTAGAGTGCGTATTTGCTGCGAGGCAGAAAGCCCACGAGGCAAGTAGCAGATACACAAGTGAGCCAGCAAAACGAGTTTGATCGCGGCATGAAGATCATTTTCAGCCATTCTGCTAGCGCTCGCTTATGGTTCGAGATATGTGCTTTAAAGGATTTGTTACTTACAACAACAAATAAGTCGATATAGTACAAGTATAAAAAAATGCATTTTTATCGTAAGTATTTGTTGCTGTTTTTGTTGTTACACAATTGAGCCTATTTAAATGGCTGCGTTGACGTTGTGGCAAGTCGTTTGCATAGCATGCGCACATAAAATGTGTGGTAAAAGCACTTTTTCTGCCTTTGTGTTGTTATTGTTGTTAATGTGGCACATTAAAATGAAACCAATACGCACTTTAATAAAATAATAATAATAAAAGTAATTTTAATAACATATTTTCTTTCATCAAGCTTCAGAGGCGCAAGCGCCTTTAGGAGCTTTCTTGCTGCTTTCGATGCGATTATGATCATGTACACGCTTGATCGGGTGCCTATGCGAATTTGAGCATACACACATACAAATGTAAGTATTGACATAGTTACACACAACGATATGCAACTCAGTGGATCCACATTTAAACTCATGGGTAGTTGAAACCTTAATAGACTTGGATAAGATAAAAATTGAAACTTCTGGTTTACAAGCAGGGCAATGCATATGGGCGAATATGTATCCAGGGTTTGTAGGCATAACTAATTTTGAATGTGTGAACATATTAAATGACAAGATATGACCAGCTAATGGACGTGTTGCATTTGAATGTGCGTACTTTTTAGCGCAGCATGATACCGAATAAGGAGGATGGAGCCATGTATGGAAGATCACACAAGTGAAGAAAGTGCACCTGAGTGCTCTGACCACCATACACTTGGCAGTGGCCAGAAACGATTCTTGGACATATGCCTAAAGAAGCTCACGACTTCCGGTCTTAAACCAAGTATTCTCTGGTTAACCAAAAAAAAAACATTCGTTTGAAGGCGAGCTAAAGTGAGAAGGCGAATCACCCCTTCCCAGGGTTGTGCGCTGGGTTTGGGACGCGCCAAGAAACAAAAAACACCCCTAATGAAAAGAAAGCAACAGTCCCGAATGAGCCCCGGGCGCAACGTCTTGGGGGCGGCAAAATTTAAAAACTCCAATTCGGGCAAAAATTCCTGCAAATTGTGTCAAAAGTGTACAAGATATAAGGCAAAAATGAGTTTTTTCTATGGCTTTTAATAAGATGTCTTGTAAATTTACTATCAATTTCCTCAAAATCCGTATTGTGAGAATTTTGGAACTTCAGAATTTGCCTGGCTTCTAGTTCCTAAATTGTATATACTTATTATCGAAGGTATTTTGAAAAAATTCTCTTTTGTTCGTACCACCTCATGAAACTTGTAGGTAGGTAGATAAAGAAGGGCGGCAGAACATCCTTGGCCCCGGGCGCCCGAATTGTAGCTACGCCACTGCACTCATCATACCCGTCCTACTATATGGTGCAGAGACATGAACGATGACAATATCTGATGAATTGGCGTTACGAATTTTTGGTAGAAAGTTTCTGCGGAAGATTTATGGTCCTTTGAGCATTTGCAACGACGAATATGCAATCGATGGAACGATAAGCTGCATGTGAGCTGATATGTGACGGCATTGGCATAGTTCGGCGAATCAAGAGACAGCGGCTACGCTGGCTAGATCATATCCTCCAAATGGATGTAAACATTCCAGCCAATCTCAAAGATAACATATAACAATGAAACTTAAAGAGCATCTATTCATGCTAAAATCGCGTCACAGATTCTAATAATAATTAAGAAAAATAATGCGCGTTTCTAGAATTTAATGTACTTTATTATCGGTGACTTTTTTTGTGGAACCTCCATAGGCGATCGACAGGAGGACCTCCGAAAGAATGTGTCAAGCGGTGAAGAAGATTTTTCTGCATAAGATTACCACAAATTGGCTAACAAATTTTAAATTATTATGTGACAAATATAGCAAAGAAGATAGTTGAAAATTTCAAGCCGAAGGATACAGCCGCTTCGGTTAAATTTGAAGAATTTTTACAAATACAAAATTTCGAAGAATATTTCCAAATATATTAAATTATTTATGTAATTATATAAAAAAATAAAGTTTTTTGATATACAAGTACACAAGTGGATATGTACATTGCTTAAGTCACTACAACTACATAACTCTTAAAAGTTTAAAATGTGTATTTGTAATGTTATTTTAATGAAATGCATGAAATATTATAAACCTACTCAATATTAATATATTTCGAGCAATAAGTACTGCCAATTATATGCACATTACTGTATGAGTGAGATTGGCTTACTTGTTGTTGTTATTTGATACTTGCATGCAGCACAGACTTGCTTGGTTAAACGCTATATTGTAGTGTTTGTAGTTGACCGGCATAGCTAAATTTTTATTCACACTAATTTTCACAACTGTCTTTCACTTTCATTTTATCACACAAAACACTATTTCACTTTCAAACACATTTACTAAACACAATCACTATTAAATTTGGCGCTAAACACTTAAAATTTTTGCATAAACACTAATTTAAAGATTTTCACAAAAATGTTTCAACTTCACTATTCTCCAGCATCGACTTCTATGCAAATACGCAAATACACAAATTCCAATCCATTATTCGTGTAATTCGATCACTTTGTTTTTGCGGCGAGCACGATTGCTGCTAGTTCAAGCAACTCTCACTCTCTTTGTTAGCTAATATTCATATTTTTACATGCACACACACAAATCAGTCAATTCATCGCCAGCATTTGACAGCATTTGACAGCATTCGCTGGGATGAGACGCTGAGAGCGCCCACTCTCCTTGCAATATTTACTCCCACTCGTTACTTTTGTTATTTTATTATGGCATTTCGTTAACAATGCAACATATTGCCGAAATTTGCACATATACATACTTACAAAGTTTCTATTGCTTTCACACACACCTACACACGCATAGTTTTTAAACATCAACTGACCGCTGGTGCTCCGTTGTTTTTGCAACAAAAGAAGCTGACGATTATTGCTCATTATTATTACTTCTTTGCAAGGCCGTAACTGAATTCCAGGGTTACTAAATATTAAAGTATTTAATTTTTATCAGCATATTTTTGAAATATATTTTATCATATTAAATATTATTAGTTTAAGTTGCGAGTTAGAATTTTCTCTTCGTACCGTTGAGCAGTTGACACTTTCGTTAGTTAAACGGAACCGGCGAGAAGTATTGGAAAGCGGAGGTAGAGTTGCATTGTCGTGTTGAAAAATATTTTAGAATATATTTAAAGTTGTGTAAAATGGACTTATATAACCGAAATAACTTAAAAATTACATTAATATTTAACCATTATATAACTATAATAACTTAAAAATTACCATAACATACATATAACCAGTTTTTGGAAGCATATTTAGTTTAACAGCAAAACGCAATTCAAAAGCAAAAGCCTTGGGTCCTTTTTAGGGTGGTAAGCTACTCTGAAGGTCTGAAGGCATTTCACGCATTTTTAGGCGTTAAATAAAAAAATAGTACTTTTACATCTTCATCACTTTTTCTTTAAAATTTCCAGAGTTTACAAAAGTTTTAAGCAAAAAGCAAGAAAAACATTAACTTCGTTTGCATCATAACTATACTACTCTTCTCAGTTGCATTTCTTATAGCAAATAGATGGGGTGATGGAGTTTTCCATGCAAGAACTTGGTTTTGATGAATCTTTCTGTGTGACAGATCTTACAGAATTAAATAAGATAATAAATAATAAAATAATATGAAAAGTAGATTTTTGATAAATAAAAAATAAGAATTGACAAAATGGCAGTGCTTTTTAAAAACTGTTCAATTTTACTTAAAATTTTGATCGATTTGGCCCGCCAAAATTCGAATTTAGACGGAACATGCAAGAAATTTGAAAATTCCGTTATTAGAAGACTGTAACTCAAAAACTATTTGGACCACAGATTTTTTTAAATATTAGCGTGTTATTTTTAAAGGTATAACCGTGGGAAATTAAAAAAAATATAGGTTTTTAATTCCCCAAATCAAAAAAAAATATTTTTTCTTAAATTCCTACTAAATGCATGTCTTAAGTGCTTTTTAATAAAATAAATATGATTTTATCTAAAATAATGTACAGAAAACTAAATGAGTTAGTTTTGTTTGAAATGTATTACTTTAATTTATTAAATAAACAAAAATTTATGTAAAGAAATTCGGAAAATTAAAATGATGACCCCATTTAGATTAATTTTTTTAAAAAAGATAACATTTAATAAAAAAGACTATTTAGTTAAGAAATTTATCTTAACCATAATAATTCGTAATAAATTAAAAATTTTTTTCCAAAATTTTATTCAAATTATTTTTTAAAGAAACAAATCTTATATAAAGCAATTAAGAAAATTATCATCATTCTCCTAATTTAGTTTAATTTTTTTAAGCTTAAATATGCTGAGATGAAATAAAATAATTCAGTTACATAACTCAACTTAATTATATCTAAGAATTTGTTCAAAATTAAAATTTTATGGAAATAAATCCATTTTGCAAAAGACTGTTATATTTTTTTATTTAGTTATTTTTTGTTTACAATCAATTATTTTTTTTTTAATTTAAAAAAATTTTTAAAATTATTATCATCATTCTCTCAATTTAGATTAATTTTTTTGAAAAATTTTAAATTAAAAAAATAGTATCTAATAATTAAGTTAACTAATTTAACTTAAATAAAATAATTTGTATAAATTTAAACTTTTCTAAAAATAAGTCCATTTTACACAAAACTTTTATAATTTAAAACTTTTTGAACACAAATGCAACCCTTTTCCGTATCCCTCTTGCTTCTCGCTAGTTCCGTTGTTTCAACAAACGCGCTAACAGTTTGTGAGTGACTAGACAGAATTGTGGAATTTAAAAGTGACTCTATAATTGAAAAAGACTTAAATTATTAAGAAGTAAAATAAAATATTGTGTTTTAAATAAATTTATTAAATAATAGTTGCAAGTGTTTCGAAATTATTTAGTAATGAAATATAAAAGTAATAAAATCAGTGTCGCGAGTGAAGTTGAAAGTACTCGGCAAATGGCCTGCAGCCGCTATCGAAATATCGAAGTACTTATGTGTTTTAAATAATTGTGTGTGTAAATATTCGCGTGCGTTTCCCTTAGTTAAGTTTATTAGTTAATTTGTAAAAGCATTTTAGTAGTTAAAGTTAAATTTCATCAATTAAAAGTGTTAAAATCGTGTAGTGAGAAGAGGGTGCACTTCGGTGGGCTCGTGTGGCCTTCGGCTGCAAAGTGTAGCGAGCCGCCGCAGTCCCAATTTAATGTCTATGCAGTGAATAAGTGTGTAAGTTTGTAATGAAAGTGTGCGTTTCAAGGTTATAATGCAATTTGTGTCCATGCGCAAAACAATTAATGGGTTAGTGTGATTAGTATGGCAATACATACATACATATGTGTGTCGTAAAAAAAAAACAAAGCTGTCAGAGCGAAAAAGGAATGTTCCAGAAAATGCGGCAGGAGTAGTCAATAAGGTATGTACACATACATACATATGTCTATTAATATACATATACATATTTTAACATATTTACGTATATGTTATGGGAAATGCATACAAATAAATATGAGGCATATTATTTTTGGTAGCCAAATTGGAGTTGCTAACCAAAGAGAGCGCTTACATGCATATGCACTTCCATACAGTTACGGATAATAAAATAGAATTATTCTAGTACTAATTTAAATATAAAAATATGAATTTGATTTAAATTCAACTAAAATATATATTTATATTATTTACTTCATATCAAGTGTTATTTGTAGCAGTAAAAATATTGAAAAAAAACGAAATCATAAATATTGAAAAATCAAAGGTAAATCAAAAATGCAAAAATTCGGAGGCCAAAAAAATGGAATCATAATATCTTACATTTAAAAAAAATTAATTTTAATAGAGTAATAATAGGAAAAATTATTAGTATTTTGGAGCGTACGCTTTATCGTTTAATACAGATGCTCATCTTCTAGGCATAGACTTAATTGTGCTACGATAGCGTGCTGTTTTTACTATATAGTTTAAAATTTTCAGAAAAATGTACTATTGTTTCAAAATAAAACCTTTGATTCTATTTTATTGTCTGTAACTGTGTATGCTTAAATGTACATTTATTGAGAACTTGAATAGCCTGACTTATGAAAACACAGAATATGACTTTTTTACAGAAATTAAAATTTTTTTTACAATTATGAAAACAAAAATCATTAGTGTGCTCAACAAAAGTCAAATGATTAATTCATTTTTTTTGTTGGAACTAATTATATCAAGTTAATGTTAAAAAATTGCACATAAAGCTGTGTTTGAGAAAAAATTTTTGTATGAGTGGTTTTTATTTAAAATACTGTAAACTTGCGTTTTTTTTAAATAAGAGTTATTGCATACATACATCAACACGTATTGAGATAATGTTAAAAAATATAAAACAAGTAAAAAAATAATTATAATTTCCTTTATAAATTTATTTGATAATTGTTTTCAGCTATATCAGAAAAAATTAAAAATTATTTTAAGCAGACCTTTACATGGCTGTTTTTACGTGTTTTTTAAAAATAATCTGCTTTTGGCAAAAAGGTGTCACCGCCGCGTGAGGCATGACCAACAGATGGTGCGGCAAGTATGAATTAATACACATGTATGTACATAAATTCTTTATTGCCTTATATCGACACTTGCTATTATAGTGACGTATGAACATATGGCAGTGGCATATCCTAATGGCAATGATGTTTTAATGCTTTTGCTGAATATAGACAAAAGTCTCCAGTTCAACATTAGGATATGTCGCTTGGATGTTCGTATACAAATAGTTGATGATGCTAACTTTCAATGGCTTTGGGTTAGGTTACCCGGAATTTTGGTAGAGTGGGTCCCTGTAAGAAATGTACTTATTTAAAAAGCATAAATCAAAAAAATGTAATACACTGAAATATTAAAATATATTACAATATATTATTAATCATTTAAAATATATTATAATATATTATAATCGTTTAAAATATATTATAATATTGTAAAATTAAAGGAAATAATTTAATTTTTTTGTACGAACTGTTCTTAGGTAAGTATGCAATTATTAAATTAGAAAAGAATTTTAGTTAATAAATAAGAAGAAATTATTTTTATTATTTACTATTATTTTATTATATTTTAAATATATTATATAAGAAAAAAATATGCACACGTTAAATGAAACCTAAAAACAATGGGTATAATTTTTAATTCTAATTTGAATTCGCAAAAACAATAAATATATGAAATAAAATATTGTATAATAATAACATTAATTTTTTTTAAACTAAAATAGGAATAACGAACTGCTTTTTGTGAAATTTTGGGCTAAAAAATAATAAACGTTAACAGATTTGGAAATAATACATCAAAAAAGCTTTTGAATTAACATTTAAATTAATTTTTTTTCTTTAGTAACTCCTTAAATCTTAATTAAAAACAATTTTAAAGCTTGTAAATCCAATGTTAATACCAAGTCTTTTTTTAAATAAAAAAAAATAAATAATTTTGAATTTAAATTATCTTTGTAAAAGAAAAGTTTGTTTAACAAAGTTTGAATATGTTAATACCAAGTCTTTTTCAAATTTAAAAAAATATATAGTTTTGAATATTAAATTATCTCAGCTATTAAATTGTAAAATAAGTTTTCTATTTGTTACTCCAATTTTTAAATTAAATAATATTTTTAAATATTTAGTTTTAATTTTGGGAGCAAATTGTAAATTCAGAATTGATTCCTTAATTCCAATTTTTGAATTTAAAATTAAATTTTGAATTTTACAAAATATTATAATAAAAAATTGGTCAACACATGAATCCACAGAATATTTACCGCTTTAACTACCAAGGGGTTATTAAATCAAAAGTCTAAGTTACTCTAACCCTTAAAAATTGTAGTGTAAAAAACATTTCGAAAAACGTTAATTTAGTTTGCACCGAAGCTATAATGTCCTTCACAATACAAAAGATTCCTTACTAGATCCTTTGATCGATAGGCTTTTATTGCAGCTATGTATATGCTAGAGTGATTCGATATGAATTCTTCAGAGACTGTATTCCTTCCTTAGATAATAACGGAAGAAAAGATTCGTGAAGATATCTCATCAAATTAAAAAGTTTTCCATACAAGCTCTTTGTTCCGATCGTTCAGTTTGCTATTTGTTTTGGTAGCTAATGGCTATAGTGATCCTATATCGGCCGTTCCGACAAATGATCAGCTTATGATGAGAAAAGACGGGTTCAAAATCGAAACCTCAAAAACTCAGGGACTAGTTGGCATATAAACAGACGGACGAGCGGACAGTTGGAAATCGTTAAACCGACTCAAGTCGTGAGTATGGCAGCTTTAGGAGTTAGTGCTCCGATATTGACGGTTCCAGGAAATGAGTAGCTAAAAAAAGACAAGCGCAAAATTACAGATCAATATCTCAAAAACTGAGGGACTACTTGGCATATAAATAGACGGACAGACGGAGATCGCTAAATCGACACGGCTCGTGACGCTGATTGTATAATCATCGTGGCGAACTTCAGTGTATTTACAGTTATTCCTGAGGCATAAAACTGTACAAAAAAAATAATTCCAATATTATATATATTTATTAATTTAATTAATAATAATAATAAAATGAAATGTATATCCCTAAATTAACGTGTAGAGAGCATTTTTATGTCTCTCCATAATTAGAACTACATAAATTTTAGCTCTATAAGGCAGAATAAGTATATTTAATTATATATTGTAGTACCACGTACATACATATGTATAAATCTATATATGTATGTATATACTTATCTACTTATACATATCTAGCTACTACCAACCCATTGTTTATAGACCGAGCCGTATAACCAGGTGGAGCTCCTTTACCAAATAGAGATGTCAGCAAATTGAATTATGAAAGATATCACGGCTTCTGGGCCACCAACACCAAATATAGACTAAAAGAGTATCAACTGTATTATGCCAGAGACAAGATTACAAGGCTCCTTCAACAACAGCAACAACAAACACACTATAGGTTTATAAACACGTATTTGTTACAAAAAAGGCGCAGAAATCTATTGTTGCAACAAAGTACAAACAAATAACTGTTTGCACAGGACCAAAAGCCTTAAGCACAGAAAACAATAGGCTTTGAGAATAGCAAACCACAGTGAAGGAAGTTAAGACTACAGCCCGAAAAAACTATAAAATAAATAAAAATAGTAATAAATACACAAATGGCGACTAATGCCGCGCAGATATCGCA